>NC_079152.1:110036491-110341310 GCF_947563725.1 Argiope bruennichi | reverse complement strand
AGATATTTTAATCTACGCAATGGAAATTTAACAAAACATGTTCATATTACTCTGACGAATATCAACACAAGTGGAACAATATATGAATTTCTGATTTTGAAGTGAAATTTTCGTGTTTTTTGTGACACTCGGTGAGAAGCAGGAGCATTTTGTCCATTTTTATTAGAAGAAGGCGATACCATTATAGAGATTTATACAGCTAACTTACTACGAAAATAAGAAATAAAAATGTTTGTCCAAAGTTTGAAAAATGAACAATAAAAAAAAAATGTGAATATAATAATTTGGAACAATTTCTCATGACCTTCATTCTCAAATCGAATAATTTCTTCACTTCGAGAATAACTTGCGATCCTCCCGCTTAGCACTCTTTTCATGAGGGCTTTTAATTTGTTATTTTAAAGTGAACTTGGCATCTAATATATATGATTGTACGCCTTCCACAAAGGAATGAGTCACGGACTTTTCTACACTAGTCGAAATGAATTTTCAATTTGAAAAAGAGAACAAGTGCCAATAAATTGAAACGCATGTAACTTGCAAAAATAATTAAATAAAATATAAATAAAGTTGTACTATGATAGTTTTGTAAATATGTAGTATTATTTCTCTGTACAGTTTGTTTCATAATCAGAAAGAAGGTGTTACAGATATTTTAATTAATACTCAATAGATCCCAGACCAATAACTACCGGCTTTGACGACAAATTGTAGACTAAATTGAAAGTTTTTGAAAGTAAAGGAAGTAAGGCGATATCTTTTATAGGGATCGAGTTTCAGCGTTTGTTCTAGAAGGTTCTTTACTCTATCGGGATACCTATATAAAGAGAAGGGTGAAAGCGAATGAGTCAATCGAAGGAATTCTTTTTTGAAACGTTAATTGAGGTGTGAAAATTTCTAGCTATAATCTAAACGGTAATGTGCTTTATTATTAACGATATTTAATTAATTATTTATTGTTTGAATTTTGTTCAATACTGCAAGTGTTGCTTTTATAAATACTCCGACGGTGTTCCGATCATTGGACTCGTTGAATTTCTCACCGTACATCCACAGAACGGATTTTCCTTTTCAATTTAGATGTTCATTGCTACCCACAAAAATGAAAGGAAAGTCGTTGCACTGATGCACTAAAATTAAAGCACTGAATTTCATTTAAATTTTGGTTTAAAAGCTATAAATAAAAATATAAGGTTTGTTTTTATATTTAAATGAGTTTAAACAATATTTGCTTCTTAAATTCCGTTCGAAATACATATATTTTAGCAAAATTATTGGATAACTTATGTGAACAATCATGTAAGAATGGGAGGTTTAAGAAATGAATTCAGATAATTTACTTATTAAAGAAAAGTTTCTCAGTTCACAAGGCTGGCGAACTATTTTCTTTTGTTAGAGATTCTATTCTAAAGGCTGCTGTTACTGCTGCTGTCCCTATGAAGTATTTAATCCAATAACTTTATCTATAAAAGCCGTTAGATAATGATATACAGTTGAAAAAAAGCTCTACCGGTTTGTGAACGATGAAAAAGAGCAACAAGCTCAGTATGGGATAACAACGCTTCATTCTAAACAAAAATGAGGATGCGGTAGGTGAGAAATGAGGAAAAAGAGGTAAAATACAACCAAAAAGCGTACAAAAACAGAACTTGCAGTAAAAAACTGCACACAAACAGAAATTGCTATTAATCTCAACAAGCTCGTAGAGAGAATTTAACGGAGAGCAACATTGTGTGCCTCACTTGACGCAGCGCCGGATATTTTGGAACAAACGCAAGAATGGAATTCTAATGCAGATATAGCTAAGATTCTCGAATATTAGGGATTCATCACATTTGTCGCCAAGATGGGGTCATAAACCTGATATCCATTCAGTAGTAATTAAAATATCTATAAGACTCTCTTCCTTAAGCAGTATTATAAATTCGTAACGACATGGTATTGATTCTCAGCCTGTAGAATCAAAAGGGAAACGAATTTATGTCAGCACAAATTAATGAGACATGAAGCAAGAATTTATACACAAATTTAAATTAAGTGTATGTTACTCTTTAAAAAATTTAAATAC
Source organism: Argiope bruennichi (assembly GCF_947563725.1). Taxonomy (NCBI): domain Eukaryota; kingdom Metazoa; phylum Arthropoda; class Arachnida; order Araneae; family Araneidae; genus Argiope; species Argiope bruennichi. The sequence goes on along the minus strand of NC_079152.1, from coordinate 110,339,242 downwards.
AACAAAAAAACTCGAAATATTTCGTTAATGTTTAATTAAAATTCTAAACTGTCGATAGATGACAAGACATTTGACAAGAGAAGGCAATAATTAATTTTACTTGGGTCCAAACAGTAAAATATTGATCACGTAAGCAAAACTTTTCGTCAACGATAACTTTCCATTGGTACATAGCTGTTTGAGGTTTGATTCCCAAAGTCATTTGGTGGGAAAATAGGAAATATGTTGCAATTGGAAGTATATGTTTAACAAAAGGATATATATATATATATATATATATATATATATATATATATATATATATATATATATATATATATATATATATATATATATATATATATATATATATATATATATATATATATATATATATAAAGTTGTTAAGATTTTTTATAAAGTATTATTAAGATTTTTCTTTACGAAATAATGCAATGAAACTAGCAGTTAAATTATTATTATTACTTTGTGAAAATTTTGTATTAAATGTGCAATGAAAAATATTGATTTCCACTTTCCAATATTTATTTTGTCATTTATGAAATGACCATATTTTGTTTTCTATGCACAAATACTAGCATTAAATATGCATGATATAAATAAAAACGTTCATGCAAAACTATCTAAATCCAATTCATTTACAACTAAGTGAAGTTTTATTGAATTATTAACATTATTACGGGAAATAGGAATATGAAATTTAATGGACTTCATATTCTATTAGCCTAGACCTCAATTGGAAAAACAGTTATAATGGGATTTAAAAGAAAAATCTATGAGTTTTCAAAAGATTATTCAGAATTGTGCCTATCAAATACAAGAAAGGGAAGTCACGTTATCCTTTGGTAACAGTAACAGAGGACAATGATTTTTATTTTCAGTCGAATAAATGATTTTATTTTCATGCTATAACCGATTCATTTTAGACTCATAATTACGAATGATAAATTTTAACTGCATTGTTCAATTTTGCTACTTAAAGAAAGAAAACAGAATGAAGACAAAGTGGCCTTTAAAAATTAGTTAAAATAATCTACCATTTGTGTATTTTATTTATAAATATAAATGTTTGAAATTTTTCAAGAAACATACGCTTTAGGATGAAAAATGCATCTCCTTATAATATATAGTGGAAATATTTAAGAAACATTTTTGTGAGTGTCATTTTTAAATAATGTAAAAGGAAAAATTCTTTTGTTTCTAAAGAGTGACTTAGCATGTAATAAAAATTTATTGAACTTAAGAAAATTAATGTACATTTAAATAAATGAATATTTGAACTTAAGATACATCAATATATTATATCAATCAATTATATCAATCCTTAAATATTCTCATATCACAACAAATGATTCCATTTCAACACATGTAAATCATCCAGTGTCCTTTTTTTACTAGCAAGAGCAAAATGTTCTTCATTTCATAAAGATTTTTAAACAACCTCAAATGCTTTTTGAAATGCATCCAATACTCAATCCAATGCTCTGTTTCTTGTTACAGTGTTGAAAACTTTAGCAATAAATTTTCCGTCAGGACGTCGGACTTCCATGGCCAGTATACTGTTCATTAGATAATGTTTTTTCGCTAGAGTAATAAACGCATTTCTCATTAAAAATGTAGGTCAGACCATTCCAATTTAAGTACTCAAAGAGAAAAATCAATACATTATGTCTTGGCTAAAATACTTCGCACTTAAGGTAATGCGTTGCAGTGTAGGCGTATTTCATAAATAAAGATATTTGTTTTGACCTATTTGCACAAGAATGCATTATTGTAATTTGCATGGATTATGAATATAAAATTTCAGGGAAACGATTTTTACACTAGAAAAATATTAAACCAAGATGTCTTAACCTTGAATTTTGAAAGAAATATCTTACTATTTAAGTACTGTGGTTAAAGCAACGTGAATGAGGAATGTTGAAGATCCTCGGTTACAATCGCGTATTTCGCGGGTTTTCTTCTTCTTTTTTTTTTTCCTTTTATGTATTTATATGTAATATTTTAATTGCAATTTCTCAAATTCTAAAGTCCTATTTTTGAATATATTTCTTCTTTAAGAGCGTAAATATTATTTGAAAATCCCCTTGCGACTCAATCGTCCTTGAATCGTATTTAAAAAATCTACATATTTTCGCCATAGGATTACATTGCGTCTTGATTCCAGCTACTATTCACTGTTCAGATTGCATTCATATCAGAAAAAATATATTTAAATTGCTGTCGGATGTGTGTGCTGAGCAGTACAACGGTCAAAGCAACATGGAAGACGGTGTGTTGACGGTCATCCGTTCGAATCGCCTACTGTATTTTTTTTTCTTTACTTCTATATTTATATTTATTATTTTAATCGAAATTTCTCTATTTAAAATGTAAATCAATATTTTTTGAAGAAATTCAAATTTATGTTCAACAAGAAAGATTAGATAATATTTTAATGCATAGAAACTCTTTGTGTTTAGTTCTAACAAAGAGTTATTATGCATTCATTAAGAAGAAGTGGGTCTCTTTTAACCCCTTGAACAGCAAAAACGAGACCAGCTGGTCACGAACTTTTTTGAAAAAATTAAAAACGATGATCTTTGAATCGCCAGAGATTATTGAAAGTCAAAGCTTTTTGTAAAAAAACAGTTTTATTTATGAAAAATATTTTTCATAAAAAAAATCCTTTCATTTTTTAATTGTCTTTTCTTTTAAAACTAAAAGAAATTTAAATTGTCCGCTGAGCGGTGCTGATTGAAAATACATTGCAGTTCAAAGGATTAATTGAGTAATCGGCAATAGCAACAAGATTTCCCTTTAAAATTGTAAAGCACAAGAAATGCTTCTTCATTTCAAATAAAATAATATTAGTTTCTACAGTTCATCATTAAAGTATACTGCTTAAAATGAAATTTTTCGCTTAAGAAGAAAGTGGATTTCTTTAACTTTTTTATTAATATCTCTAAGAGAATCGTTTAACATTATTAAGCGCATTCATAACAATTCTGAAATACAACGCAGTTGATTTTTCTGATAATAAAAACATTTATGAAAAGTCATATTGTTTAGTATTAATCATTTAAAATATTTACATCCAAATGTAATACAATTTCTTTCTGATAGAAAAAAATCATTATATTTTCACTTTATTTCCTTAGACAGGCATAATAATTTTATTCGTAGCTCCAGCAAATCGTTTTTTCTCGTTTCGTCTGCCTGCTGCATTAAAATAATATTTTTTTTTAAAAAAAATCTATAATTATATTATTTGTGCTTTTGTGGTTGGAACTATAGATGTCTCACGCCGGTTCATTAGCACTATTATAAAGCTCAGAAAAAAAATAATTTTGATCCATTTAATTCTTTATGTCATGTAGTAAATAGCTAAAGAGGTATAGCTTTATCAGTTTTCAAATTAGTTCATTCTGCCCAGTGTAAATGTTTCAGAAAATTATTTTGAAAATGCGCTCAACAACAGGTTTTGAGGTTTTCATAACATAATTCCCGATTTTTCTAGATAAAACTCACGAATATTTGTAACTCTTCAGGAGAAAAGCAAAAATTGGACACTTGTGACTATCCAGTTTCTGCGGAAGCGCCACAAAACATACGCACTGCACATATGTTTGTGTTTTAAGCGCTTGTATTTCAACCAACAGATGATTTCGAACAAAAATTAATCTAAGAGAAGATATTTGCAACGGAGAAATGATAAAATATCGATTACAGAATTTCGCATTGTCTGATGGATCTATTCCAAGGCCGCTCAAGAGAAATTGTTTTTTGGAATAATGAAAAACGCACTCTTCAGTGTTAATCAATCATTCACCACAAAAGAGAAAAGGCTTACATCATGTACAATTGCCCTTAAAATAAAATTATACGTTTGGATTTCGCTCGCATATTTTAAATCAATGGGAGGAAATTTTCTGACATAATTGAAAATCCAGAAAAATCCAATTCGAAAGGCATAAAGTCAGGGGAAATTCATTAGACTGCAATTGGTATCTTTATCACCTGAGTCAATTTTTGATCTTTTTAAAATTAAAAGTTCATATGAAAAATGCTTTTAGAAATATACTGAATACGCAATAAACAAAGGATAGAGAATATTTTTCCAAATATTTTGCACCAAATTGATATGGATACTAATGCTGTAAGTATTACTAATAATTTCAAAAGACAATTTGGATTGCTATGGATTGTTTTTGAATATACGGGAATACCTCTCATTGAGAAAGGTTACAGGAAGAAATTTCTTAAAATATTTTTCCCTCTGTTTCTTTTCTGTAATCTAATCTATTGTTTGTACGAAACAACAAAAGAAGGAATTTTTAATTATGCTACGCTTCTTGACACCTTCATCCCTTTGTTGACAAATGTCCTGTGGATAGTGATGTATTCACGCAGAAATTCACTGAAGTTATTTTTAAATGACATAGCAAGAACTACTTCGACGGTTACAGTGTCACGAAACCGTTATTTACCTTTTATTGCAAATGCCGGTCTCTGTCTGATATTTTTTTCTCCAATTTTCTTGATATTAATGCCAGTTGCAGAAAACATACCTGTTTACAGAATTGATTTTTTCCTTTACTTGCAAGAACTGATATTTCCTTCCATAGTCACCTTGCTATACATTTTACTCTGTTACATACAATTACAAAATTTGCGATCTTTTAATTATCTGATCAGAACAAAATTAGACATCTCGTGTTCGATAACAGTAAGAAAGTTAAAATACATTTACCTCGAAATTACCAGAGAAGTAGATGCTTTTGAAGACATATTTTGTTGTGCGGTATTTATCATTATGCTAACAAATTTTTGCGCTGTATCCTTTAATGTGATGGATGCCATGAATCACGATAAGTGGGTTTCAGATCCATTATTGGAATCCCTATCTCACCTAATATTTGTATTTCTTTCTACGGGAGTTTTAACCGTGTTCGCATCCAGTATTCCGTTAGAAATGTTGAGTATTCGGTCGGCATTGTTAAACAAGTTGTCTGAACAATCGCTTGGAGACGGAATACTGAATAATGAGAAACAAATTGTTTTCTTATTAAAGAGAGATGTCTGTGTCCTCACGGCTTGGAAATTGTTTTCGATTGATAGAGGATTCTTACTGAAGGCTGTAATTACCGTCATTGTTCATGCAGTGATATTTAATCAGTTAGCATTATCTATAAAGGATACTAGTATGAGCTCACAGAGTATTTGTGAACAAGTATATGATTCCAGTACGAGCTCACAGGATTTTCAAATATATTACTAGTTTTAATCTTCTAAGCAAAAAAGCATAAATAAAGTATCAGGTAAAAGTAATATTAATATTAAATATATTATTGAAAGCAAAATTATGAAATAGAATGCAAAGATAACTTGGCACTTTGCAAACTACATACCTTTTTATATGTTGATGGAAACATAATTGGATATGGTAACTGAAAACCTATAATAATTTTGACTGCGACGAAATAATTAAAACAATAAAAATTATCAAGTTTTACACAATAATAACAGATTGCGAACTGGTTATGAAAAGTAAATTGAATACGCAGACATTTTTTTTCTTAAGTTTATGACCATACCACAATGAATGCGAAAAAATGCACACATACCACAGTGAATACTAAAATATATTAAGCTATATGACTCATAATATAGTGATTATAATAATTCTGAAGCAAAGAAAAAAACTGTAGAACATAGATTTTTTCGCTTCAATGTGAAGACATGATCTAATTCATAGTGTGAAAACTATATGAAGTAACTATAAAGAATCAAAGGAACCTGAGCTGAGGAATGCATATAGGACTTGTACTTCAATTTGTGGCTTTATTTGAGTCACAAAACGTTGATTGTAATTTTTGTTGTTACTTATGGCATTCATCACAGACAAGCCCGCTGACTTCGTCAGCGATTTAAGCCGAGTTTTTTGCATTAGCTTCTGAGGGCAAAGGCCCCTGAGCACCCGAGGGCAGAAGTCTGACTTCTAGCTTATATGAAGATGACACTCACACATTCGCCGCTTGTAAACTCCGTTTTATGGAGAAGGGGAGAGGGCTCTTTCATACAGATAAAACGCAGGGTAAAGAACAACGATGCCCGAACCAGGACTTGTAATTATACTGAAATAAAGGAAGCAGAACTGAAGAACACAGGATTGGTTTTTCATACTGTGGATGCAGTGTGATTCTTAATGCGATGACTGTGATATAACTAAGTTTAAACAAAAGCAACAAAACTGAGGAACTTAATAAGTAGTTGTGCTTCATTTTATGAATGCAGACTCCTGATAAGATTATTGCATATATGATGAATCAAAGGAAATGAAATTGAGAAACCATAGACAGGATATACGGTTTATTTTATGGACATAGTTTGAGTCATAATACAATGATTGTAACTGTGCTGAAATCAAGGAAATGAAATTGAGGAACATATAACTAGTGCCACATTTTTACTGTAACCTCTGTGCTTTCAAAAATATGCATGGATATTTCGTATTGGGTAAAATGATTATTTCAAAAGTGAGATGAAACATGCCATGTGCATTCTGAAATCTTATCATTGCTTTTATCAATGCGTGAACTTAGTGTCACCAGAGGGGAAATGAAATTTAGCAAATTAAAAATTTTGATGAAATCTGAAAACATACAGTAAAAGATTTTAGAAGTAATAATTGATACTAAATTTTATTGAATGCGTTTTATAAACTTTTCATTTATTGTTTCAAAAAAATTAAATTATTTCTATACTTTGAATATTAAGAAAGAATTAAATGTAAATTTTAAGTTCGAATTTGCTTCAAAAATTATTAATTTGGGCAAACCTACAGGCCATGTTTAATATAATACAAAATGACAAAAAAGTTAATGAATAATGAACTTTAATAGGGCAGGTATTTCATTTTGTGGATAAAATCAAATTTTATGAGTCAAATATGGGCAGTCTCCATATTTGAGTCCTAATATGCGACTGCAACTATGCCGAAAAAAAGTAAAATTAACTAAATTCAATAACTATTTCAAAGAATGTTAGATAAATAATATAGTTATATTACTTGCCTATAGCGTGTAATAACGATGGAAATATATATAATAAAAATGTTAAACAATGTCTTAGATCCACATTTTGATTAGAAAATTAAGAAGTATAATATAGTTTTTTTTTAAATGAAAATTTTGAAAGTTTAAAAAAATTGCAACATTTTGAGACAATAAGTACATTGAGATTTCTATCACATTTAAAATATATTTATGATTTTTATTAATTATTTAAGAACCGTCATTCTTAAAATATGCACTGAGGCTTCATTTCCTTATCGTGTTGCTTTCAGCATTTTATATTTAATCATATGTCTGGCGCAGTATAGTCAGGTATGGCTCTTGCGCCAATAAACACCAAAATCCAATCTAATCCTTCAGCATTTTATATTTCTACAACTTTAATTTGACTTTCAAATTATTTTAAAATAAGAAATTATTTCCAACATTTCAGAATGTTTGCAAAGGCATTTTTACAAAATTTTACTGTTTATATTATTTTAAATTTTTTATTCTCCTTTTATATTTTATAATTCATTTTTATAAGTGTTACCGAACTGTGTAAAGAATTGGTTCATAGCTTTATTGCCATGAAATACCTTCCTTGTAAAATCAATAATTGAATCAACCAATTGTATTATCAATTTGTAAAGATGATGATGTCGTGTCTGTGTTACGGCGGAAAGTAGGTGCAGTACCTTCTGAGGGTAAAGACCCCTGAGCACCCGAGGACAGAAGTCTGACTTCTAACTCATATGAAGGTGACACGCACACACACATTCGCTTGCACAAACTCTTTTTACAAGGGGGCACATTCACACACCTCACAGATGAAGAACAGCCATGCCCGAACCGGGATTCGAACCCGGGACGGCCAGATCACGGGGAAGATAAGATACTCCTATACCATGACGCCTGCACCTATTTGTAATAAAGAAATAAAAATATCAAAATGTTGCACTGGCATTAAAAACACACAACTTTGCGAAATTTCAGAACTCTGTTACATTTTGATGACAGTATAAAAGCAATTACAAAATTCCATCTTTATAAATATAAAATTGTCTAAAATAAATCGAGTTAAATAAATAGTAAAAAAGATAAATGTAGAAAAAAAATTATTTTAATACCAAAAACTATGTGCAAACAATATTATTTTCGACGTAATGAATGCGAAGACTCGGGTATTTGCCGTATTGGTGAATTAAGCCTTCGATCCCCTTTAAGAAGAGCATTGCCGTAAAGTTGTGTTTTGGATGGCTCCAACTTTAAAGCTTTTGAGGATCACCTATAGTTGTCTTAGTTAAGTAAAATGTCATGCATTTGGAATTTTGTCGATTAGAACAAGATTTTGTTGAGTAGGTTTGAGCAACAAAAATGTCAACTTTTGGAAAATAACATATAGTTACACACACACACGCACGCACACACATCGCATGGTTGATTTATTAAAATATTTGTTCATAATTTGCCATAAAATAATCAATTATAGGCTGATTCATTAAAAATATTAGTTGTTAATCTGACATAAAATAATAAATATTAGTGACAGGATAATAACGTGTTCCTAGATTGAATATTACTTCCTATATTAAAATAAAATATTCAAATTGCATGAGAAATATAGATTTTCTTTTTACATTAAAATCCTTATCTGTTCTTAATTATGTCACGTATGTTAATTATATACTTATAAGTATATTAATTATATACTTATAAGTATATTAATTATATACTTATAAGTATATTAATTATATACTTATAATATCACGAAAATTTATATAACGATAAAAGTTGCCAGATCTAATTTAGAACCCTTTCCTGTTTTTCAAGAGAAAAAAAAATGAAAATTAAGTCTTACTCGCAACCGCTATATCTTACAGATTCAAAAAAATATATCATTCAACAATTTAATTTGCAGATAACTGACATAGGGTATGAATAATCACACTAAGAAAAAAATATGATTTTACACTTTTTGATTACGTTTTTGACTAAATGAAGAGAAAGTTAGAACATTTCTCTGAAAAAATCGATTAAGTGTCGTAAGAAGAATATATTTACGAACTCGCTAAAGCATCACCTGTGCATATTGTGGTTACTGTTTCAGTTATTCCTTATTCCCAGTTATCCTCACTGACCTTGCCATATTTCTAAAATCCTTAAATTATTTTTTGAATTTAAATTGAACACCAATTCGGTTTTCGTATATTATTAAACGCATGCCAGGAAATAATCGCATAAAAAACCCCTCTCAAAGGATGTGGTAAAAATGGTCAATTCATGCCAAAGATTAATATTTCGTCACTATTGTACGCCATTGCTATACAAGGCATTCTCTCGGTTAACACCATTTTTAGAGAGCATACGAGAAAGGTTTGAGAGACCACTCTCACTAGTTTATCACACAAGAGCAAAAAAAAAAAAAAAAAAAAAATCACTTTAATATGTATTTTTAATGCCAAAAAAATCTAAATCTGAGGTGAGTTTATTATCAGTTTTGGGAATAATGCAGGATATATTTCATATACGTTTAAAAGAATATACTTTACGTGGTTTTTATTCCCCAAATTTAAACATATCATGGCAATTCTTTTTATGTATGTGTGGCAATTCTTTTATATGAAGGAATCGGAGTAAATAATAAATATTTCAAATATGACAGCGCCACTCAGAAACAATAAATATTTTGACTTGTTTGTTATTTGACCGAAATTAATATATTTTATTTTTTCAAAATGACACCTGCAGATTTGTATCTAATTTCTCAAAACCATTTTCTCGAAATAACATAATTCCAGTAATGTTGAAGACTTGTCGATAGGAATCGCAAAGGTCAGTTGAAACTGAAATTGTCTTCTTCAGAATATAAAGATGAAATCGGTTTTATGAAATAGTAGCTTAGGTTTTCGAAAAATTCATTACAGCAATGTTGGAAACTTGTCTATAGGAAATGTAGAAGTCGGGTGAAGTTGAAACAGTCTTCTTGAAAATACAAAGATGAAACTAGTTTCATGAGATGATAGCTTTGTTTTGGAAATAACATAATTCCAGTAATTTCGAAAAGTTGTCGATAAGAGTAGCAAAGGTGAATTGAAATGGGAATTATTTCCTTAAAAATACTAAAGGCTTTGAATGAGATAGTAATTTGTTTCAAGAAAACTGTCTTACATCCTGCTTGTTCAACTGTTAAAATAGCACAGACCAGGCAATGACTTCAAATATCTTAGGCAACTGATTGAGTACCGTTGACATGAGTAGAATGCGAACTAATGTTTCTAATCAGTAATTGTTAAGTGCATTTAATCTGAAAATTCCTTTATTTACATCATATTTGATAAAGCTATCAGCTTGCTATGCACCACTTAACGATGCTTGACTCCATGAAGAGACTGAAGATTGATACACACGTTATGCTAACTAAAAGCGAAGTTAAAATAAGTTCACTCATTATATCAAGCTCCATTTTTTTTTTGATTTTATAAATTTGGACCTGTTGAAACTAACGGCATCTAAATTATACATTGAAGGTCATGCTGAGGGTCGAAAATGTAGTACAAAAATGAATGCAAATTTTTTTGGTACTTATTAGAAGTATAATTTTACTGCAAAATCAAGATAAATTTAGTGGACATTAGTTAGATAGATAATTATTCTCTTTTTTTAATGCCAATTGTTATAAATAAATTATTCTTTATAATCAATATTCTTATGATTTCTTAAGAATAAATTATTCTTCAGATTTCCACAGGTAATGTTACATGATTATATGCATAAAATGGGCTTATATATCGAGTTGATCGTAAAAATATAAAAAACTGCAAAATATTATTCACAAAGATATTAAATTTTAAAGCAAATGAATGATTTTTCTCAGTAAAAATATATGATATGCTATATAGATTTCTTTCTCGATCTGACTGACTCACCGCTCACATTGTGCAGAAAAGATGAAACCAAAGGTATAAAGCATTCATAAAGATTTCATTGTTTTTTAGAAGAATATTTTTCGACAAATCAATATATCAATCTAAAACTCTGCATTCCAAAGATGAACTGTCTGTCCTTTCTATAAGGACAAAATGTTGTTAATTATTAGAGATCAAAAAAGATATTTAAAACTAATGTTTATACCAAGGATTTATCCTAAAGAATTTATCAACTTTGGACATGAAAATAAAATTTACTTTAATGAAATATAAGTAAATAGAAAATATTTCTGATATAAGCGAATTACATTTATCATTTTATACACTATTGTCTTTTTTTTACCAATCATTTACAGAACTTCAGTCTGTAAATCTAGATGTGCTATTATATGTATGTGACACTGATAAAACCATCTTAGGCTTTGATAAACCAAGATGATGCAAAATGAATAGAGGACCAATAAGGAGCCAAAGGACAATCAAAACTTTAAAAAGAAATGCTCTATCGAAAGTACACACTTTGCATGCCGTAAGAAAGCAAGCACTCCTCTTCATTATAGAATCGACATATTTCTCATGCACGGAAATTCTGTTCTGATTTTTATTAATGGTCACTTTATCTAGAAGCAGCAAGTAAATTCTACGAATTTCAAGTAGAATATTTGCAGCAAAAAGAGTAAAAACTGTCAGAAACACAAAGATAAATAATGCATACATACAATGATCCAAATTTTTCCTCACTATAACGTTTCCATTTTGCATTAAATCTATTACAATAACGTACATGGTACAAAAGTGTTCTAACAAAACGGTAAATACAATATCTGAAAAAATTTCCTTGAATATCTCTATGTCCTTAATTATTTTGAGATAACATTTCAGCTGCGAAATAACAGTTTGCGCCCACAGGATATCACATGCATATCTGTAGCAACGTAAATTTAGTAAAAGAAAACCGCAGATTGCTATGTACATTGACTTAAGTATAAAGGGAAAGAATATACGATGAAAATAACTGATCAATTCTATTATCTTTAGATTGGCAGTTCCACCGGAAACAATAATCAAAAAGGGAAAAAGGAATATTAGAAACACTGTTCAATTGATTCCAAATGGAAAAAGACATGTCCATTCAAAATTATAAGTTATATTGTTGGTAATGTCAATTGTCAATTCTTTTAAAGCTGCTGTACGTTTGTACATCATTAACCACAGTAAACATGGCAGGAAAGATCTCAGAATTCTAAGAATTCTGAGTAATCTTGTGTTTTTGCACTTAAGTTTGAGTAACAAATAAATCCTCAGGAAAAGAGAAGGATCTGAAGAAAGCATATTTTTTGTATCATGGTCTTAGTTAATTTTAATCTTTTTTAATCTTTTTTTAATCTTTTTTTTTTATTCTTGCCTTCAAAAATATATATTCCTGTAAATTCCAAAACAATCCACAGCATCCCAAAATGCTTCCTAAGATTTTTTGATTGGGACATCTCCAATTTGAGAATAGAGTGAAATTCGAAGTATCAAAAATTTCAAATATGTTTGCAGAAATTTCAAATATCAAATATAATCTGACTTGAAAAATTTGAATACAGTTCGAATTTACGAAGACTTCATCTGAAATTTTATGAAAGCACAATTTTTTCTACGCATTTTGAAAGCAAAAGATCTATTTATTTTTTTCCTAATCAACATAAAAACATTTGCCAATAATTCAGAAAAATCGTATTCGATTATTCTAATGTTGGTTAATAATATGATTTAGTTTTCTTGAGATCACAGAATGCACGAAAAGTTTTTAGAATTGAAATCCAATTATGTTAATGTGTTTTTTAAAAGCAGTGTTCGAGTCCAAATTTTGTTTTGGATTTGTTCATTTCCGTTGTCGAATTTTTATAAATTTCAAAACCTTTATTTGATAAATAAATACGAAATTCAAGAATATATTTCATGAATACGAAATTAATGTCACGTAATATTTTTTAGTGTTCTTTTTATGGAATGAAAAATACTTTGTTTGGCAACTAAAACCATATTTTAATAGTATTTGTAATGAATCAATAATAATCCTTTGCGGTAATTAATTAAAATTCCAAAATTATATATTTTTAATGAAAAGAAATTCCTTATATGGGAATTTGAAGCAAGGTATTAAATGAAGAATAATTTCCGATTTTTTTCAGTCTAGTAAAACACGTTTTTCAATAAACTGTAAAAAAAAAAAAAAAATTTAGAAAATATATAGAATTCTATTTAATAGCAAAAATTTTCTGTTTGTTTGTAGTATATTTAAAATTTTCTAACAATAATATATAGCTGTAAGGGAGGTAAAGTTTTAACTTATATTAGTACAGTTAAAACATTTTCTACTCATATAGTTAGGATTATGCATTTTCCCAGCCATCGCAGTAACTAATACTACTACAATTCCACTACTAAGTAAGTCCGTTTGCTTGTAGTGGGTGTATGGTGTGAAAACAGACAGCAGGCTTCAGTAGAAAACAACAACGAAGTTTATTTAACACGAAGACACTAATACAAAGGCGACAAATATGTACAGCCGAGATGAAAACACAGCAGCACACACACACACAAAAAAAAACCGACAGTAGCCCACAAGTAGTAATTCGGTAGTAATAACGACCACAAAACACAAGGTGGCCAGACAGAATTCAGCAGGAGAGGGAATCATCGGAGCTTCGCTCTACGGTCTCTCCAAACGGCTGAAATTCTCCACTGTCTCCTCGCTTTAGCTGTATCCAACTGCCGACTCATTACTACACGACTGGCTACTCCGCACACGACACGATTCTGTTTCTACAATAAACGCCAGAACTCGGCACACAGCTCAGTTCGGCAATCGCCAAAATTTTTACCCTCCTACCCCCATCCTCCAATTTTTTAATCGAATGCACCAGATGGAACCGACAAAAATTCATTCAGCATTTAAGCTACCACTGAATATTCAAAATAACTGAGATGCAGTGTGAAGCATAAAAAAACAATCGTCCATGGCCACGGTATTGAAAAAAATGCAAAAGTATCATCTGGGATGAATGCACTATGGCACACAAGCATTTTCTTGAGGCGTTGAACAGAACATTCGAGGATATAAAAAACAACAACAAACTATTCGACGTCACTCTGTTACTCCTTTCAGGTGGTTTCAGATAACCACCTCCCGTCATTCCACGTTCAATGTACGCTGATGGGATCAACGCTTGCTTGAAATCATTGCTACTGTGGCGTAATGTTGAAAAAGTCCAGCTAAAAATAAACATGCGTGTCCAAATGCTACAAGATCCATCTGCTGACACATTTTCGGACCAATTGTTAGATATCGGCGATGGAAAAGTTGCTGTCTAGGAAATTACTGGATGCATAAAATTGCCCACTCATTTCTGCACTATCGTTGACTCGCAAAATGCTCTCATTGATCGCATATTTCTCGATGTGGCTGGCAGAAAGAGCCATTTTGGCAGCAAAACATGTGGACGTCGACAATTTAAACTTCAAGATACAGCAGTAGTTACCAGGCGACTTGGTATCATACAAATCTATCGATACAGTGTGCGATGCTAACGTATCTGTAAATTATCCAACGGAATTTTTGAACTCACTGGATTTGCCAGGCATGTTAGTATACCTTCTACGACTGAAAGTTGGATCTCCGGTTATTTTACTTCAGAATTTGAACCCACTACGGATGTGGAAAGGCACGCGATTGATCATTAAAAAATCGATGAAAAACGTTATCGAAGCCACCATTTTGAATGGCAAATTCCGAGCTGAAAATGTTTTACTGCTATGAATTCCAATAATTCTCACAGACGTGCCAATCGAATTCATTCGCAAGGCCAAACAATGTCTGTTTTCAGCTTAAATTTCGGCACACCATGTTTTTCACACGGACAATTATACGTGGCATGTTCTCGCGTGGGCAAACCATCGAGCTTATTTGTGTTGGCTAAACACGGGCCGACAAAAAATATCGTTCACGCAATTGCTCTTCGAAATGAATATTGATTTTCTTTATTTCATTTTTATATTTTAGGATAAAAAATATATTACTTTTTCACTTTACGTTTAACTTTTAAGAGATCAAACAATGTATGTGTTCGTTACGTTAATGAAATACATTGTATTAAGAAAATGAATGGTCGGTTTTTTGTTTTTATCGGCGATCATCGTCTACAGCGCTCCATTCCTCTTTCTGTCATAGATCTCATCCCCACATACTTACAATACATTCATTATTTTTTTATTAACAACCAAAATATTCACTGGAAATAATTTATATGGCAGAACAACGTTTGCCGGGTCAGCTAGAAATCTTATATTATATTATAAGCTAAGAAATGAGAATTTACCAATTTTAGATATTTTAATCGCCTCAATGGAAATTTAACAAAACTTGTTCAGATTACTCTGACGAATATCAACACATATATATACATGGAACAATATATGAATTTCTGATTCTGTAGTGAAATTTTCCTGTTTTTTTTGTGACACTCGGTGAGAAGCAGGAGCATTTTCTCCATTTTTCTTAGAAGAAGGCAATACCATTCTAGAGGTTTATACAGTTAACTTATTACGAAAATAAGTAATAAAAATTTTTGACCAAAGTTTTAAAAATGAACAATAAAAAAATATGTGAATATAATAATTTGGAACAATTTCTCATGACCTTCATTCTCAAATCGAATAATTTCCTCACTTCGAGAATAACTTGCGAAACTCTCGGTTAGCACTCTTTTCATGAGAGCTTTTAATTTGTTATTTTAAAGTGAACTTGGCATCTAATATATATGATTGTAAGCCTTCCACAAAAGAATGAATCACGTACTTTTCTACACTAGTCGAAATGAATTTCAATTTGAAAAAGAGAACAAGTGGCGATAAATTAAAACGCATGTAACTTGCAAAAATATTTAAATAAAATATAAATAAAGCTGCACTATGATAGTTTTGTGAATCTGTAGTATTATTTCTCTGTACAGTTTGTTTCATAATCAGAAAGAAGCTGTTACAGATATTTTAATGAATACCCAATAGATCTCAGACCAATTACTACCGTCTTTGACGACAAATTGTAGACTAAATTGAAAGTTTTTGAAAGTAAAGGAAGTAAGGTGATATCTTTAATAGGGATCGAGTTCCAGCTTTTGTTCTAGAAGGTTCTATACTCTATCGGGATACCTGTATAAAAAGAATTGTGAAAGAGGATGAGTCAATCGAAGGAATTCTTTTTTGAAACGTTAATTGAGGTGTGAAAATTTCTAGCTATAATCTAAACGGTAATGTGCTTTATTATTAACGATATTTAATTAACAATTTATTGTGTGCATTTTGTTGAATACTGCAAGTGTTGTTTTTATAAATACTCCGACGGTGTTCCGATCATTGGGCTTGTTGAATTTCTCATCATGTACATCCACAGAACGGATTTTCCTTTTCAATTTAGATGCTCATTGCTACTCACAAAAATGAAAGGAAAGTCGTTGCACTGATGCACTAAAAATAAAGCACTGATGCACTGAATTTCATTTAAATTTTGGTTTAAAAGCTGTAAATAAATATATGAGGTTTGTTTTTATATTTAAATGAGTTTAAACAATATTTGCTTCTTAAATTCCGTTCAAAATACGTATATTTTAGCGAAATTATTGGTTAAATTATGTGAACAATCATGTAAGAATGGGAGGTTTAGGAAATAAATTCAGATATTTTACTGATTAAAGAAAAGTATCTGAGTTCCCAAGGCTGGTGAACTATTTTGTTTTGTTAGAGGCTCTATTCTAAAGGCTGCTGTTACTGCTGCTGTCCCTATGAAGTATTTAATCCAATAACTTTATCTATAAAAGCCATTAGATAATGATATACAGTTGAAAAAAAAGCCCTACCGGTTTGTGAACGATGAAAAAGAGCAACAAGCTCAGTATGGGATAACAACGCTTCATTCTAAACAAAAATGAGGATGCGGTAGGTGAGAAATGAGGAAAAGGAGGTAAAATACAACCAAAAAGCGTACAAAAACAGCACTTGCAGTAAAAAACTGCACACAAACAGAAATTGCTATTAATCTCACCTAGCTCGTAGGGAGAATTTAACGGAGAGCAACATTGTGCGCCTCACTTGACGCAGCGTCGGATATTTTGGAACAAACGCAAGAATGGAATTCTAATGGAGATATAGCTAAGATTCTCGAATATTAGGGATTCTTCCTATTTGTCGACAAAATGGGGTTATAAACCTGATATCCATTCAGTAGTAATTAAAATATCTATAAGACTCTCTTCCTTACCACGAAACTTAGCAGTATTATAAATTCGAAACGACATGGTATTCATTTTCAGCCAGTAGAAGAAGGGAAACGAATTTATGTTAACACAAATTAATGAGATAAGAAGCAAGAATTTATGCACTAATTTAAATTAAGTGTACGTTACTGTAAAAAAAATCTAAATTCATCAAAATAACTCGAAATATTTCGTTGTCGTTTAATTAGAATTCCAAAATTGTTGATAGATGACAAGAAATTTGATAAGAGAAGGCAATAATTAATTTTACTTGGGTCCAAACAGTAAAATATTGATCACGTAAGCAAAACTTTTCGTAAACGATAACTTTTCATTGATACATAGTTGTTTGAGGACTGATTCCGAATGTCATTTGATGGGATAAATTAGAAGTATATGTTTAACAAAAGAATATATATATATATATATATATATATATATATATATATATATATATATATATATATATATATATATATATATATATATATATATATATATATATATATATATATATATAAAGTTGTTAAGATTTTTTATAAAGTATTATTAAGATTTTTCTTTACGAAATAATGCAATGAAACTAGCAGTTAAATGATTATTATGTTGAGAAAATTTTGTATTAAATGTGCAATGAGACATATTGATTTCCATTTTCCAATAGATTTCTTTTGTCATTTATAAAATGAAAATATATTGTTTTCTATGCACAAATACTAGCATTAAATATGCACGAAAATAAATAAAAACGTTCATGCTAAACTCTCTAAATCCAATTCATTTACAACTAAGTGAAGTTTTATTGAATTATTAACATTATTACGGGAAATAGGAATATTAAATTTAATGGACTTCATATTCTATTAGCCTAGAACGCAATTGGAAAAACAGTTATAATGGGATTTAAAAGTAAAATCTATTAGGTTTCAAAAAATTATTCATAATTGTGCCTATCAAATACAAGAATGGGAGTCACGTTATCCTTTGATAACAATAACAGAGGACAAATATTTTTATTTTCAGTCGAATAAATGATTTTATTTTCATGCTATAACCGATTCATTTTATGCTTTTAATTACGAATGATAACTTTTAAATGCATTGTTCAATTTTGCTGTACAAAGAAAGAAAACAGAATGAAGAGAAAGTAGCCTTTAAAAATTAGTTAAAATAATCTACCATTTGTGTATTTTCTTTATAAATACAAATGTTGAAATTTTTCAAGAAACATACGCTATAGGATGAAAAAGCATCTCCTTATAATATATAGTGGAAATATTTAAGAAACATGTTGAAAATAAGTTTTGACAAAGAAAATTCTATTTGCAAATAACTTTAATATACTATGGATCTTATTAGAAACAACAGATTTTTCATTATAGATTTGAGAAAGTCATTTGGATATCTTTGGGATTTTTCAGAATTGATTGGAATATTTCTGTATGACAAAGGGAATACAAATAAAGTAAAATATTTTTCAAATTTGACCAAAAAACTGATTTTTCCACTTTTTCTTCATTCCAATCTTATGCTTCTCTGGTATTACAATGCCAAAATAGGTGACTTTTATTATGCGACAGTTCTTGATGTGATAATCCCTTCCTTATCGTGCATTTTATGGTGGATGATGTATTTTCGCAGAAAGTCTTTAAGAAAGTTGCTGTCTCAGTCGACAAGTAATATTTTAAAAGTCTCCGCTGTACCGAACAGATACCTTCCATTGGTAACAAATGCAGCTCTGTGCTTGATAATTATTTTTCCAACTTTTTTATCAATTGTCAAAGCTTTCACTTTCCCAATCCATGGTGCTAATTCGATACATATAAACCTAAGAGAATTTCTTCGGATCACTCAAGAAATAATATTTCCATCTATAATAGCATTAATGTACATTACAATTTGTATTTTACTTTTACGGAATATCAGATGCAGCAAGATCTTATTCAACAAAACATTGGATCTATCATTTTCATTGACTTCAAGAAAATTTTATAAAAATTATCTGGAAGTTCTGAGAGAAGTAGAAAATTTTGAAGATCTGTTCTCTAACCCTGTGCTTATTATTGTTCTTCAACATTTTTGCACAATCTCTATCATTGTCATGGATATAATACACGTAAGAAATTGGCTATCAAGGTATATGATAGAATCTTTATTTTACGTATTGTATATTTTTGTTCTATTGGGAGTTTTATCAATATATGCAGCTAACATTCCTCTAGAAATACAACGCATTAAAACTGTGCTCTTAGACAAAACATTTGAAGAATTTAATGGCGTGGCAAATTTTGAAAACGATAAACATGTTTATTTATTGTTAAAACGAAAAATTTGTTTTCTGACAGCCGGAAATGTGTTCAATCTTGATAGAGGTTTCCTCTTTAAAGCGTTGTGTACGCTAGTTGCTCAAGCTGTAATATTTGACCAGTTAGGTACATTAATAATGTCTTCACATTAAGCTTGATTTGTTTCATCTATTTTCAAGAATTTTGCTTTGCTTTTAGCTTCTAATAAATCCTTCATTACTTCTCTATAAATAACGCTGAAGACATAAATTCAAAACCCTATAAAGTTTGGTTTATAATTTTCTAATATAGGTAAACTGAGTTTGATTTCAATAATGTTTGAAATGTTAAATAATAAACATCAAATTACTTATTAAGGCCTTTAATATGGAATATTCTATTTTTAAGCACTAAATTTTGCTCTTGAAATGCTGGAAAGATCTTTTCTTCGGTTTATAGAGTTTTTTACACAGTCAGTAGTTGCATGTGAATACTTCAGACAGTTAATCATTAGAACAATAAATACTTATTTTACAGAATTATGCACAAGAACCCTCGTCCCGTATTAAAAAATTCAGAAAGTATTCATAATTATCTATAACAATACACCTAGTGTCCTATGTACAGTATAATTCAAAACGATTTGATGCGCTAAATCCAGGAAGATGTACATAAGACTAAAGAACCTTGTCGTATATTAGGTAGGGTCTAATTGTGAGGCACCTGCATTGAACTCCAAATGGGACATATACCTCCGCCCGTGGTTCTGTTTCTGCTGTGGCTTAACTGGAGCTTGTAGTAATATACACATCAGCATTCAAGCATCTACTCAGATGTTCGCAGATGCTTTATTTGCAAAAAGAAATTATAAAGACTGGCGTTTGCAACCACCAAGAGCAAAGTGAACGGTGTCATAGAGGGATTGACCATAACCTTATGGCAAGGCGAGATGTGTCATTGGGAAAGTTGTAAGAGCTGCCTCAATTTTTTTTTTTTTTTTTTTTTTTTGCCCACACAGGTGTCAAAATATTTTTTTAATTTCATCTCTGCAACTTTGGTTAGTGCAATACAGACTGAAAAGTACTGAATAAAACGTGAATCTCAGTGAAATATGTCAAATTTTGTTGCTTTTCTGTAACATTCAGTTTTAGTTTCTTCTTCGCTTGAATACAAAATAAATTGATATTGTTTGAAATACGAAAACAAAGTTGGATTTTTAGTAAGTTACATGTTAAGTTTATAGTGGAATAAAGATTTATTAAAATTAAATGCGAAACATCTCATAGCTATCTAATTAACGTCACTGGATTATTTCAAGTTCATAGAAAAAGGTGTGTATGTTATGATATAATAAGTGGAAGTAATGCCCCAAAAGAAAATAATATTTTGTTATCCTAAGTTTAAATGTGGGAAAAACATGTTGATAAAGGATTTGATTGAACAATAAATTGGTTTGAAATGAGTTGATGAAAATTGCGTTTAAATTAACTTCGAAAGGTTTGTTGAAATCAGAGAAAAAATTGTACTGCAGGGAAATTCGTATCGTTATTAAGATAACTTATTGTGCTTGTAAGATAATGTAAAAATAAGTATTATGCAATAAATTATCCCGAAGTAATTGGCGAAAAATGACGAAAATTATCTTAAATTTCCTCATTTAAATAAATTTTTAAGAAGGAATTAATTTTGAAAGTTGGGAATAGCGTGTTGACCTAGAAATATACCTTAAAATATGTCGTATCAAAATTTCAAGTCTCTGTTTAGTAGAAATTTAGACCGACAGACAAATGCATGTAATTTCTGCTTCATATTGTGATTATTTGGAATTTTAAATGTGTGTGTATAGGAATTGCAAGTGAAAACAACATATTCAAGTGATACATGGGCATATGTAGAATGTGCCAGAATGTGAATACAACGTACATATTTGTGATTTTTGCAATAAAATTGATTTGCAAACTAATTTACGAGCAGATTCAACATCCTTAGTCTATTTTACCCTAATTAATATTTCTTTATCATTATTTGCAGAAAATATATTATTTCTCGAAAGTGATAAGTTTATGTAAAAAGTATTGGGTATTGGGTATTAAATCTCCTACCTCTTAAACATTTTATGTCAAATTACACTAAATCATTTCTAGAAATTAAAATGAGATTCCATATCCCCCTCTGTATGCATTCCAATTTAAAAAATTACCATTAGAAATTATTTGAAGCAAGAATAATCTCTAGCTAATGTAGACAAAAAATTCTAAGCATTTTTTGAAATGCTTATATGTTTGCCTTTCATACAATATTAATTAAGAAGGATTATAAGAAAAATTGTTTTAACATGTGCAGCCTTAATACTCCCATTTGTGAGTGTGATTTTAAAATAATATAAAAGGAAAAATTATTTTGTCTCTAAAGAATGACTCAGCATGTAATAAAAATTTATTGATATGTTTTATGAAATTTAAACTTAAGATATATTAATATTGATAATATGTTTGTATAATGATAGCAGTAATGGCCACTGTTCTTTTTTTATTTTGCAAATGTGCATATTTTATCAGTTGTTTTTAACTGTTATTGCATATTTTATCAGTTGTTATTCTTCCTGAAAGGTGCATTATATCGCTTTTGTTTGTTTTGTAGTAAGAAAAGTTTTGACAAATTACACAGCCAAGGGCAGCAAAAAACTTTATTGAGGGATGAGGTGAAATATCCGTTAATGTGTCCAGGCGTGTGTACATTCTTTTGTAATAGATACAAAAGAGTGCAACACAATGCGAACTATCGATTTCAATTACGAAGAGCAAACAATTTATTCTTATGTCATCTTTTACAATGAATAGCCTATCTTTCATCGATGGAAGATGAGCTATTTACTGAGCAAATAACGAAGTGCTTTAGAATTGTTGATAAATTGCTCATTTCGCTCCAAAGTATTCATTACATAATCTTATAAAAATAATCGATATTTCGCATCTTATAAGCTATGTTCGTTTTAAAAGTTTCAGTTTGAAGAAGAAATTAATTTTAATAAAAATGATTAGTATGATAACCTTTTTTTCCTTTCAATATAAATAAAAGGAAAAAAAAATTAACTTAGACAACACTAGATATATATAAATCTTCTGAATTAAAAAAAAAAGAAAATATAAAAGAATCGGGAAATTTTTTATCCTTTACTATGCATTGTAGAGTGAAGACCAGAATTAGAAAGTTTTATGGAATATAAAATTATTTGAAAAAAAATCAAATTGTGAGAATCTCATCTATTTCAGATAGATATTATGATGGGTTTAACCAGAACACCAACCAGCAGCCAGAATAAATCACAAATAAATTGAGTTATGGTAAATCTGAGTTAGCTCAATTTATACTTATATTAAAAAATTTAGTCATTTTTTTTAATTTAATAAGTTATGGGAGATTTTAGAATTAGCAGGAATGTCTATTTTTGACGACAAATTATAATGCTAAACAGATACTATGATTGAATTCACTATAGTTTTAGACTTTTTCAGTTGCAATAAATATAAGCCCGTTTGATTTTCTCCATTTTTTTCGAAGCAATACAACGCAAATTATTCATTTTTTTTAAATCTTTTCTTCGGGAAGTAATAATTTCCATCAATAATTGCTTTACTGTATAATTTGATTTCATATTTATTTTCACGAATTTTCAAGTGTTGCAAAAGATTGTTTCATTTTAATCTTGATCTCTCAAGTTCTACATTAACTAGGATCTATGAGGATATCATCAAGACGATAGAGATCTTTGAAGGTGAACCTTGTTTTCGTTACAAGTCTCATCTTTGAAGTCTTACTGCATTGCCTGCACTCTATCTATCATAAGAAATGATATAATAAGCGCATTATGTTTTCTCTATTACATTATTTCATCTCGTATGTATTTTTTATTTATATGTTATTATTAGCAGCTATGCATTTGATATCCCTCTGAAAACGGCAAAAATTAAAAATTTGCTTTTAGGAAAATTGCCTGAAAAATCCCAGCAGAATAGATTAGTTGCTAGTGAGAAAAGAAAATATTTCCGAGCGCAAAGATATGCTTGCGTCTTGACGGCATGCCAGATATTTCCATTCGGTTGAAGGTTTTTACTAAAGGCATTATCCACTGTTATTGCCTATACAGTTAAATTATCAGTTGCGTTCATTGCTATCCTTTTCTGATGAAAGTTGACTTTAAGGCAGAAACTTTTAGTTAGTTCAGTTTATTAAAATTAGTCTTCAAAATGGCATCATAATTTTGTAAACTAATTGAACTAAAGGGACAGTATTTTTTTAATTTGCAACTAGGAACTGTTAGAATTGAGATTAATTTAAGAAAGAATAATTACAGAATTAAGTTTGATTAATTAATACCTAATTAACAAATCAAGACATTTCTTTATTACTAGCGGTAAAAAAAAGAAATTTCAAGGATTTTGTTTGATCGAAAAATTTAGCTATAACATACTTCAGTTTTTTTTTTCTTTTCTTTTCAGGATGGGTTTAGGAGGAGGTACATTAATATCTTAAAAATAATACGAATAATGATTCATTCATGATACTTTGTTCGTGAAATCACAATAGGTAGTCAAAGTGCTTATTAATACTTTCTTTTAACCCTTTAAAGGGCCATTTTTTTCTAGTCATATTATGTTAAAATATTTTTAGGCTTGAAATTAGAATAAGAAAAGAGATTCATTTAGCTTATGAGATAAATTTAATTTGATTCATTAATTAATTTGGTTAATTAATAATGAAGTAACAAATCAAGACACATCCTTTTGTCTGAGAAAAGAACTGAAGCATCTAGGTTTCTGACTTACTAAAAAAATGTGTCAGAACTTATGCCAACCTACATAATTTCATACAAAGATTGATAAATTTGGTGAGAAGCATACTTCCCATGGCCCTAGAATGGGTTAAATCAGACGTTATTATGAAATAGTTTTTCGAATTGGAGGTTGTAAAACTGTTTACCATGGATATTTAAAAACTGCTGAGTTCTATAATAAATTCATTTGTTACGGTTTTATGTTTTAAAGTTACACATGCATGTTCTTTCATTTACAGAAGATAACCAAAAAAATAGGAAAGTTGTGTAGCCTTTCCTGCGATTTCTTAAAAGTTATGTTTTTTACATAGAAAACTAAAAGTATTCAAGAATTATTTATCTTATACAACCTTTCAGATCTGATCATCTAACTGCTTTGAATCTAGGGTTGAATCTGAATCTAACTGCGTTATCAGATTATATAAAATCAAAAAACAAAAATGTTCTTTCATAGAAAAATATTTGCTCAGTATTGAATGGAATCTCAGAAAATAAGACACTGAAGTGGATTTTCGGTCTTAAAATGTGCCAAATAAAGATGGAAAATATAAATAAACAATTCAAAAAAATCCTTTTGAAATTCAGATAAGTAACATGGCTTTCAGAATGCCGTACTTGGATCCACGAAAAACTGCAAACAAAGCAAAATGATTTTATTACTGAAGGAATAAGTCTTCCAACAACTACCAATAATGTTTACCTCAAACTATTGAGCAAGATTAAAGAGGCTAAATTATTTATTATGAACATATAAATTATTACCTTCTTTAAAGAATTAATTCCAGTAATATTATAGTCAAATGGTAAACATCCCATACAAATATGTATTATAAATTAAGTGTACACTGTGCATAAGGTGAATATTCCAGTAATGTGTAGAAATTCGTGCATGTATTTTGAGCATCTTCCCTCTGAATTCAAAACTTGTTGCAGATCTAAAATCTTTCTCTTCAAGTCATATGTCACATTTTATTAGCCGCCTTTGTCGACCAGCTTTTTTGCCCAGATAATTGAGTAGGGCAAGCATAGAATTTGTTAGGGTATTAAACTATTAATATGAATGCATTCATTTAAAATGTCACTTTGTTATTGAATAAGACTGAAAAATGAATTAATTGAATCAGTCTACGGTAGTTTGCTGCGCTTCTAAATTAAAAAGGAAATATACCAAGGAATATAAGCGGAAGTGAAAATCCTACTTCGGACTTTATGTCCAAGGAAAGTTATTTTTTAACCTTAATTTTGAAATGGGAAAAATGGGCGGCTGAATGTTTTGATGGATGAGTTTGAATTTCATTAAAAATATCATTTTACATTGTGTGTCAAATTAAATTTAAAAATATTAAAAATAAAGAAAAAAAAATGGTCTGGAAAGAAATGTATATCATTAAAAAGGAAATTCAAGATAAGGTAAAGGAAATTTAAAGTAATGTAAAAATTACTTTTGTGAAATAAAAGTTTAGGAAGACATGAACATCACAGGCAAGACAAAGCGATTAGCTATCCGGCAACGGTTAAGTTTAGTTTCGCATTCGATTAAATCTTCTATAAATTTTGAAATCTTACATTTTCTTTCCTCTGACTCAATGGAAGTTTCAGTGACAGTACAAACCCTCTTCATCTCTCGAAAGATTTTGAAATTTCAATTAATTAGCTAAGCATAACGTTAAATTAAGTGCAGCTGCAAAAATATTCGGAGAAATAGTCGAAAACTTTCATACGATGTTTACATTATTTGACAGTTACTGTTCTAGAATAAATAATAGGCTGATATCTGTGTGATGTACGTTACCGTTTTATATATGTAAATTATTCAAGCTCGTTCTATTTTTGAGTTACCGTGTTCACAAAGATATGCAGACATAATTCCAAATTTTCTTTTAAGATTGAGAAAAGTCCAAAACGTAAAGACTCATTGGTATCTCGAAATCGAATTACTTCCTTTTTACTTTCTGGTGTACGGAGTGTAGAGAAAATATAGTAATCGTCAAAAATATTCGAACTGGGGATTATGACGAATCTCCACGTTCTAGACCTCCCTGTGTTCGGAAATCACATTTTTGGAAAATGTTTGTTTGTCGGTCTGTGACAAAGATAACTTAAAAACGCCTTGAGCAAGACAGATGAAATTTGGTATACTGTCTTTACACAAAATTCGTAAATTTCTGTCAAACTTTGAGTAAAAATTGTTCTGTGGAAGTCCTTCTGTTTGAATGTAAATTAATACGATAATAACAAAACGAAGAGAGCTAGATCGATAAAATTTGGTACACAGTTTTAATATTTATAGCGTAGACACCTGTCAAATTTGGAGCTAAATCCAGTTATGAGTTGATTGTCTGTCGGTCTGCACTTTCAGAAACATGTAAAAGTGATTATTCAAAAATGCATTTTCGTAAATATATCAAATTTGATATGGGAATTTGGGACTACAAGTGCAGTTTTGTGCCAAATTTTTGTTTCAACCGATTGAGAAAAACGTGTCAAAAATTCAATTAACTGAATAATTAATATAATTATTAAAATTCGATTAATCGAATTTATAAATAATATTAAACCTTAAATTCAATTTTCGGATATTATTAATGGCATGTCAGGGATTAATTGCCAAATAACTTGCCAGGATGGCACGGTATATTCAGTAAAAATGCCAAATTTTCGTCAAAATTTAATATTTTTTTATTGTACGCCATGTAAAGAGTTCTCTGGCAGAACAATGTTGTTAGAGAGTACGCAAGAAAGTTTTGGGGAGACCACTACTACTTTTCGTAAAATTTGCCAAAATTTAATATTTCTTAAGTATTGTACGCCATGTAAGGAGTTCTCTGGCACGACAATGTTGTTAGAGAGTACGCAAGAAAGTTTTGGGGTGACCACTCCTACTGGTTGTAAAATACGGTGCAAGAAAATAAAACAACATGTATTTCATAAATCATGAAATAGAGTGAAACCTTCACATGAAATCCGACATAATGATCAACGGATAAAAAAATTTTGAGCCGTTTTATTCATCTTCGGTTAGTGTTCACTGTTGCATGAAATCTTTCACCTCGATTGTTTCCTGAATGACAGGAAATGCAATTTGTAGAGGAAATGTTGCTTAGACATAGTGTACAATTTCCACGATATACGATTAGTGAATTTGCCAAATTTTACTTAATCCGAGGACGCTTAAGAATATTGGTCTCCCAAAAACTTTCTCGCAATAAAGGTTTTTACCACGAGAATGCCCTGTATAGCAATGACGTACAATAGTGACGAAATATTAATCTATGGCATGAATTGAGCATTTTTACCGCATCCTTTGAGAGGTTTTTTTTTTATGCGATTATTTCCTGGCATGCGTTTAATAATATACGAAAATCGAATTAGTGTTCAAATTAAATTCAAAAAATAATTTAAGGATTTTAGAAATATGGTAAAGTCAGTGAGGATAACTGGGAGAAAGGAATAACTGAAACAGTAACCACAATATGCACAGGTGATGATTTAGCGAGTTGGGAAATATTTTTTTTTACTGAATCTAACGTGTCATCCTTGGCGACTAATCCCTGGCATGTGGTTAATATTATCTGAAAGTCGAATTTGCGTTTTAAATGCTTCATTCACATCCGACTGAAACAAAAATTTCACCCAAAACTACACTTATAGTGATAAAATCCCGTGCCAAATTTAATACATTTAAATAATCCTGTTTTTCAGTTATAGCGTTCACATGTTTCTAAAAGTACATATTGACAGTCAGTCAACCCCCTGTCCGATTTGGCTCAAAATTATTTAGACATCTAGACTATAGATGTCAATTCTACGTACCGAATTTTATCTAGATCTTTCCATTTTGTAGTGCTAACTTGTCATTCTGATAACTTATATTCGAATAGCCAGCAGACGGTCTTCCTATGAACATATTTTACTCAAAATTTGAAAGATTGTTTTAAAATTTGGTGTAAAGACAGTATAACAAATTTCAATTATCTAGGTCAAGGCGTTTATGAGTTATTTTTGTCTGAGACAAACGGACATTTTCTAAAAATGCGCTTTTCGAATTCAGGGGGGGGGGAGTCTAAAACGTGGAGATTCGTCAAAGTCTCGTGTTCTAATTTTCCGACCATTACTATACTTTCTTTAGACTACGTACACGAGAAAGTAATAACTACTAAAGAAACGATTTATATTATGACAACTCATTAGATTTATTTTATCGGATATTTTTTGAAAATTAGGAAATATAATGACGTAATAAAATTCTTCTAATTTTATTTAAATGAAAGCCGCAAATTATGATAAAACAGAAAAATGGAATTTTAAGTATTAATTTGATTTGGAACACATTAAAATACGATAAAATCAGAAAAAAAAAGAAAGGATATATTTATTTATTACCAATTTGTCAAACATTTAAATAATTTTACTACAAAAAAAAAAAAAAAACTACTCATTACTTTATGTTATGTTGTTGTCTAGAATTAACGAATGGTGTGCAAAGTAGAATTTCCTATTTCAGAATCAAAAATATACAATAAAATATCGTACAATATTTTTTAAGCCTATGAGTAGAAATTTTCGTCAAACTTTTAATTCTTAAATTTATGTGAAAATTATTATTCTTATGTTCTTTCTTATTCTTAACATTCAAAAAAGGTAAAGACTTGCAGAATTTTATTTTCAGATTAATAAATTCTAGTTGTAATAATTTAAGGTTTGAAACCTTCATACTGTAGAAACTATTTTTTCATTACCAATATCTCCCCTACTTTCGAATTTCAATATACAAATAAGAAACTGAATAGATTTGGGGATTAATTTATTAACTTGATTACATGAATGCAATGATGTCAAATAACTTGATTTTTTAAAAATATTTAACAATAAAAAATGATTTATTAAAAAGAAATAGAATTTTTAGGGCATATTATGTTGAAACCCCATGTGAAATAGAAGTGCATAAAAACGAAGCAAAAAGAAATGCTTATAGAAAATGTCTAAATACTTATGAATGATTCGTAAAAATTTTTTGCATAAGTTTCTACAGTCATTTCTTTATTACATACAGAAATTTGTTTGAACTAAAACTATTAATTCAAGCAATGTATTTGAACTAATTCAGGATTTTCAAAATTATTTTTCTTCGAAGCAGGAAATGAGTCTAGAGTGTCTATTACATTGTTAATAAATTTCTTTGAAAATCTCTAAGTCGAGTTGAAATAATCAAGTAAATATAAAATAGTTGAAATATTTATAATAAAATAGTCTTCCTGGAATGAAATAATTATTGTACAGAAATTCAATTTAATTTATTTAACATTTTTATTTTAATAATATTTAGTTAATATTTTTACAATACTTGTTTTATATTGAAACAAATATGAACACCTCGGATATTTAAATTTTACAAACGATTGAAAAAACAGGTTAGGAATCATTCTAGATTTAATGATTAAGTTCAAAAAATCAAAATTATTAAATTGAGATAATAATTATAATAACACTTCAAAAGATAAATTACTTCGAAAATGCCCTTCATTTCTTGAGAATAGAAATTCTCTCAAGAAATTGAAATTTTAATCACATTCATATTATAATTTGATTATTAAAGTATATTTAATTATTTTCACTGGAGCTTTATTGAATAACTTATTATAATAATAATCATTATTTGTAATTATTCACTATTCAATTTGAGCCAATATCATCCCATAAGTAAAAACTGCGCCTGCAGTCTTCATAATGATTTCTCTTTTGCATGGGAATAGCTTCCATCCTGTAATGACAACTTTCGATGGAAAATCTGTAGCCATTTCGAGGATTAACGAGCATCGTTTTTCTTCAGTAAGGGCAACATCTGCTACGATTTTAAATACACTGTTTTTCACTCCAATAGCAGAGTTGTGGATTTTTGCAGCACTCATGTTCAGCCAAAGATACATAAATGCAGTGACACCAAGTGATATGATTTCTGTCAGAGCAGCAAATAATCCCATAACCCTAATGCTGTGCTTTGCTAAATATGAAGTGGTGTGAAATATATTCCAGATCAAATAACCTTGCAGTAAAGTGAGAAGAAGTGACAAAGTGTGTTCGAGATGAGATATACAAAAGAATATTCTAGATGTGTATGTGCTGTAGCAACGGGCAAAATGCTCAAAACCTCGTTTATGTGAAGAGTACAGCTTTTTTTGGAAGCAAGTAATTCCTTGATCCATAATTTCATAGCTAAAAATGCAAAATATTACACAAAATCCCGGCAATAGATAACACTGCTGAAACATTACAATCTCAAAGCTAAATAACAAAATACATGATACTAAAGTATTGTTCAAATACCAACCAAAAAATGTATCTTTTGTATAGACATTTATCTTTGAAGTTTCGGCCACGTTCATACACGTTTGCACCAGGCTTGCAATATAAAATGAAGGAACAATAAACAGCAAAGCGGCGAAACAAATGATCTTTAATTTCTTCAGGTCGTCTCTGATATGCATTCTAAATTCGAGAATAAGTTCTCGTATAATGCAGAGAGTCATAATAAGATGTTTGCGTTTCTTACTCAAAATGATACGCAGGCAGATAATGGACATGTCACTTATAAAAGTAGAAAAAAGCATAGCAATAGGAATCCTTTTTATTACTTTATATACTTTATAAATATCTATCGATAATACATATATCTGAAATAAAAATAATATAATATCCAGGCTAACTATTGCAAATTTTTTTACCAGGGAGCATTGTTTTTCCGAAAATGGCAAAACAAAACATACACCATAAAATAACTTGACAAGAAATTTAAAATCTCTCTTTGAATTATTCTTAACGTCATAAAATATTTCATATTCTGTGAAATTTAAAGGTTTAATCTTCATTTTAACAAATCCATCAAAATTAAGAAACCTTCTCCAGGAAAGTATAAATTAGCACTGAATTGCCACACAATTAATATTCGTGGAACATAATTCAATATTTTCTAACAATATTTATTTAACACACTATAGATGAAAATTACAAGTAATTTCCTCAGAATAAACAAAAGAAAATCAATTTTAAATGTTATATATGGATAAAAATAAAAAGAAATATATAGATAGAAAATATTACTCTTTTGATGGATTCAGTTCAGTAATAACTAGATAATTAATTATTTTCGCATTAATTCAGCAGCTCTTTTATCAGGAAAAATATAACACAAAAGAAAAAGGTCATCACAAAACCACCAGTCACTTCCCCCTATCGATATTTCATATTATCCAATATAATAAGCATTGCATCGATTTCTTTTCTGTCGAATTCAAATGAATTTGCCAAAAGCGTTAAGCAACAAAACATAATTAAAATACAACATTGATTAGATGAATTTATTAAAAAAGGGAAAAATATTATCTAACCAGGTAATTAATGTCTTTACAAATCAACATTCAATTCAATGATAATTGATAACAATGACAAAATGATAACTAAATGCATTCAAACCTCATGAAAGGAAATCATTAAAAACATTAAAAAAAATACCGATGAAAATAAAAAATAATACAAGCAGATTAATTAATGGCAACAAGTAAAAATAATTACTTTTAATATTAATATGTTGCTTTGTAGAAGTAAATAGTTATTATTCATCCTTTTTAGAAACTTCTCCATAATACTTACTCGTCATTGCAATAGATTTGAATTATTATTATGTTAATACTATTTATTTATCTTAGAATGTGTTCATTAAGTTAATTGAATTTTATAAATTATTTTAATTACAGTTAAAAAAAAAGAACTCTGAAAATCAATTTAATCTTTGTTGGATGTATTTGAAAAATTAGTCAAGAAATTTTGAAGTAATTTTTTAATATCAAAGTCAAAAAATATATAGTCAAAAAATACAGTTCTTAATAGTTTAATGCAGTCTACTCAATTTAATACATAATTTTTTCGAACCCGAATTTCCCTACAGGATACTGATTTCAAATTTTCTCAAAAGTTCAAAAAAAAATTCTTTCTTTTCTGAAAAGCAGTAATAAACGAATTGCCCAATATACTTTGTTATAAGCTAGTTACTAAGTAAGTTTTCATTTTAGAAGAATAGAAGCGTTACGATTCCTATTAATAATAAACAAGAAAGCCTATGTGTGTATGCTTATCTATGTATGCGTTGGCGCTTTGCAGGCCAGATCTTTTGACCTAAAACTAGTAAATTTGGCATATACATCATTTGGAGAATGAGAATGTGCGATTTGGAAGTAAATGCCGATAGTTTTGAAATTTTAATTAACTGTAAAATAAGAATTTTAATTATATGAAATGTTGAATTTTCCCCCGATACCTTTAAAAAATATATTATTACTAAAAATGATTTTTATATCATCTTAAAATTTAATGTAGGTAACTACGTTAAAAAGTCAATTCTTTGAGAAATTATGAAATTTTTTAATTTAAAATTTGCACAGGTTTCTTTTTTAAACCATTAGAATTTTGTTTCTATTTTCTGGGAAGTGGCACCGATTTTTATATTTGCATTTACATAAGTTTTAATGCTATCTTACATCTTTAGCTGCTGTTTTCTCATATTCTAATCTTTGATCGAATTGTATAACGTAAAACCTCATAAATTAAAATCCAATGCGCATTTTTTTCTTCAAATTTGGTATACTAATTTCTGAATATATTTTGCAGTTCCTGAACTAGAGAATAATTAATCTATTCATTTAGAAATATTTTATAGTTGTTTTAATACTTCACATTGTAAAACGAAAATTTCATATTATTTATAAGTAGAATATCAATATTTAAAGAATGGATAGAAATACAGCTTATTTTTTACTAGCCGGAACTGGATAATATATTTCTTAAGCAAATCATTTGATAAACTTCTAAAATAGAAGAATTTTGCTTTATACATCATTTTAGTTTTTAAAAAATGGCACTAACTGGTATATGTTGATTTCATACATGTTTTCTCAATTTTTTTTATGCAAATATTCAAAAGTATAGCTATTCTGGAACGTTTTTTAAGAAACTCATCTCGATAGTCACTCAACCTTAAAAAAATGATTTTTCGAATGATAATATTTTTTTGGAATATAATTATACTTATTTTTAATTAATTTTTTTATAAATATTTTAAACGTATTTTACATTATATTTCATTGTTGAAGTGAAGCTCAAATCATTTCGATTATTGCTATTGATATTTTATCCTGCGTTTTTTACTATCGTTATTGGCCAAGATATGATGATTCATTTTATTTTTCCAAGTTGATTAGTTTTCAGTGTAAGGTACATTTTTAAAGAAATTTTTCTGCATCTACAATTAAAATTCAATTTCAGAATCTTACGGTAAAATTTTTTTTTACAATGCGCCTATCTTTTCAAAACTTCTAGTCTTTACTGTGATATAATTTGTTGTATAAAGATATATAGACGGAAAATAATAATAATAATACATAATCCACATTGGATGTTCGGTTTCTAAAATAATATGAATTAGCAGCAGTCAAAAATTTAAGTTTCGTCGTGTCTTTTTTTTTTCAAGCAAATGTGGTCCGTCATATGCACCAGTACACATCGTTAACATTAGTAAATAACCTAGTTTAGTAATAGAATAATATAGATATATAAACAAAATTTAAAAGAGACAGAAATAATAACACAATGCATTTTTTTCTAAAACCAACTAGGAGGTAGGGGGAGAAAGAATTAACTCTCAAACATAGCATCATTTAATTTTTGAAAAAAAAAGTAATCATGTATCTGTCAGAGAAGATACGATTATTGGAATGTTAATAACATTTTGTTGAGGAAGCTATTAAAATCAAATTTTAAAAATATTTGAAATTCTTAGCAATCTCGGAGAATCAACTGCTCGCCAAGGCGGCTTATTATGAAACATAATGGTTAATGAGCATTTATCAAAAATTATTTTTCATTTCATAAGTTAAAAATGAAATACATTTTAAGTCATTAGCTGCTCTATAAAGTTTTCCAAACAAAAGAAATCTGTAGAAAACATTAACATAAAATTTTTCAGTAGAATTTTACATGATATAAAACACCCGAAATGAAACAATATGAACAGCAACTAAGGAAACATCGATTTAACAAGGGAATGAAATCACCAAAGAACAGAGCTGACCTTTTCCTGATAGGATCAGCTGATTTAAATTAAATTTTGCTCCAACGTACAATCTACTTTAGGCCTAACTAATCGACGCCTTTACAGAAAAAGCAAGGTTTATTTAAAGAATTTAAAATTGTAACCTTTTTCTTACTTTCTCATATTTGATGCACACAAAGGTAAAGTATTATAATCGTCAAAAAAATTCGATATCAAGCTTTTGATAATTTTTTATGTTTTAGACTTCATCAAGAGTGAAAATAAAATAAATAAATAAATATGGAATTGTGTCGAGTTTCAATGAATTGTCGATGACCATGTTAACTCTAAAATGTAACGAATTGGACAGATGAAATTCGATATGTGGTCATATCACCAAAATTATAGATTCTCATCAAATTTTAAACGAAATATGTCAAAGCGAAATTTATCTGTATGCCGGTGTGCTTATAAAAATAATAACTCAAGATGTAAAACAATTAAATTTAGTATATCAATGTACAATCAAAACTGTAGACTTGTATCATATTTTGGATCAAATCCATCAGAGACGCGATTGTCAGTCTATTCATAAACATGAAATTACTATAATTTAAAAAGAGAAACTAGATAAATATTTTCGGAATGCGATCGTTGTAGATTAGTATCAATTTTAGTTCTAGATGGAAAAAAAGATGTCTAAAATGCATATTAAGATTTCGTATTATACTACGTAGCACAAAACGCGATATAATGAGTAAATAAATGTAATGAGAGATTACTATCATTTGTTTTTTTAAAACTCTTTAAGTTCTTAGATTCTTAAAAAGTTAAAAACAAAAAGATATACGGTAAATTAGTTCCAATTAAAGCAACGCGTCTTCTAACGTATGCCTGATGTCTTCAATTTCGGTATAACAATGTAATACTGAAATAAGCGGCTCTTGCATTTTGGTTTCTGTTACTTCATTTATCAATTTGTGATAATAACATGGCATACGTAATTATACCACCAGCTGTTTTCTGAATGAAACTCCGATTTAATTTGAAAAGTCCCCATCCAGAGACAACTACTTTAGTTGGAAAATCATGGACAACACTTAGAAGCAAGCATTTCTGACCATAATCAACTGATTCTGAAAGTGCGACTATCTTACAAATGTTGTCCCTGATCTTCACTGCAGTTTCGTAGATTGCAGTTGCTTGTAAACTAGTAATATAAAATGCTATAAGAAATATCAAAATGGCAATGTAATGAGGAATCATCAATCTCATGTCTGTGTTCTTAGGGTTTACTCTAATCAAAAGAGTTGACACGCTGAATATAGAACAAAGCATATATCCATAAATTACAAGTACCAACAGCGAAAAAGAATTCTCTAACAGCCGAAATCCATGCTGAATTTTTTTCGATTTTTTAAAATAAAAATTTAAAAGTTCCTGGAAATCACCTTTTTCTTCAATGTTTACGGAAAACGATTCTAAAATTCTTCTTACAAGATCAAATACATACCAACACAGAACAATAGTAAATCCAGGTAAAGTATACTTCTGATTCAAAACAATGAGATCAATACTAGTCAACACAGTACAATTAATCCATTTTTCTCGTGAACTCCAACCAAAGAAATCGTCTTCCACGTATGACTTCAAAAGCTTAGCTTTAAAGCAAAGTTCAGCAGTTTGAAGGAAAAAAGATGACGGTACAATAAAGCAGGTGCAAAAC
The DNA here is from genome assembly GCF_947563725.1 of Argiope bruennichi. Classification (NCBI taxonomy): domain Eukaryota; kingdom Metazoa; phylum Arthropoda; class Arachnida; order Araneae; family Araneidae; genus Argiope; species Argiope bruennichi. Next base: position 110,303,054 of record NC_079152.1, on the reverse strand, counting down.
CCAGTCAGCAGTTTGTATCTTTTACTCTGACTACTTCGGTGTTGTGTCTGAAGCTTGAAGTATATTTTTTGTAATTGCAGCAATGTAAATAAAATGGATCGGCGTTTGAATAATAAAAGCAAACGTACGCCAATTATACAAAAATCCATAACTAGAGAAGTAAACACGTATCCGACCGGTATTTGAAAAAATAATAATACTCTAACTAAATCGTTAATTATATAAATGCTTAAAATAAAAGTAGTTGCATGTTCGATCAATTTGCCAATCCATAGCTGAAATCTTGGTAATTCTTTCGAAGATGAGAACACATATGATACAGCGTAAAAAGCTTTTCTTATAAAATTTATATCAGTATAATTATTATTAGCTTCTTGTGGTTGACTTTGCTGAAATGGTATTTTAGAATCAAAGCTTTTTTTAAAGTTTTGAGGCGATATTCTGTTTTGTGTTCTACAAGCACTAAACATAATGGAAACCGAATAAGAACATTTCTTATGCATCCAAGCTTCTGTTATTATGTTGCCAACCTGAAAGAATGAATAATTCTTTATACGACTTGTCAGTTACTCAATTACTGGAGCTGATTCTGAATGATTCTCATTATCACTTATAATTGATGTAGAAGAACAACCTGCCATTTTCACACGTTATTGTAAACATTCTGGAAGAAGAAACGAAAACGAACAAGAATACTTCGAAATTAGTTCCGAAAGAAAAAAAAAAGTATAAATTCTTTCATAAATTTAGAATGTTTAACAATAATCTTAAAAAAAAAAAAAAAAAAAAAAAAAAAAAACTGGAATATTTTCTTTTCTTTATAGCTTTAGATTACAGTTTTCAAAAAAATCTTTAAAACAGAAATTCAAACAAAATTAAAGTGGACAACTTTTGTACTTTTTGTTTCTCGACAACTGCAGTTTCTTAGAAGAATTTTGACAGTTTTAACACGTTCTTTGTCAGTATCGAATTATAATAATAATAAACTCGAACTTCAACGCACACTTCCTTTTCTTACTTTGAAATTGCTGAAATGCCTGTGAACTAAATTTTAATAACTTGAAACAAATTAATGAAATAAAAATGAAAAACAAAGAAATATTTATTGGCAACATTATGTAGAAATGATCATCTTTAAAGAATTTTGGAAGCTTCATAAATTTTATTTCTTTTAAATGTATTTTTTTATAATCTTAATTTTCAAACAATGTGAGCTCATTTGTTTTGTCGTTATTTCACCTTTTAAAATATGCCAAATTTCTCCGTTATAGTTAATTTTCTTCGTTATAGTGTACGTAAAAGAAAAACTCTGCTTCACAATTAGGATTATATATTTGAAATCTAGTTGGCGATTATTTCGTGAATGCTAGACTTGAAAAAAAAAAAAAAAAAAGATTAAATACTATCTGGAAGATATGATATTTTGCTATCCAAAAATGTTTATCAAACTGATTTTTCTACAGGCCATCCAATTCACCTAACGGATGTCAATCACTTTGCCAAGATGTAAAATTGATTGTAGCTCAGATATTGAACAATATTTTATAATATTTATTATATGTAAAATAATTTTCTACAAATTTTATATATTTGTGCAGATAAATAATAATTCTGTAATTTGAATGCCCTTTTTTTTTTCAAAGGAACCTAGTTGATCTGGAGTTTTTAAGAATCTAGTGGTTTTCAAATTTGTTGTCTGCCACAATAATGAGCGTATACTATATTTCAAAAAAGAAAATTATAGATTTAATATATGCTTAAATTAATAATATATTAAGTTTGGTTTAAATTAATAGAAATATTTAAAAAAAGCTGCAGATAAGATCTTAATTCTAATATTAATTAAAGAAAACAGGTAATATTTTTTTACCAATACTATCGAAAAAAAACACAACAACCAAACGGTAAATTTTTAATTTATATGAAACTAAGGATAATTAATTTCTCTACAGTTATATAAAAGATGAATAATTTCAAATGATAATTAATTTCTTCAAGTGTGTTTAAAATACAGATTTTAATTTTTTTAGCTGCTGGTATTTTCTTTAACAAAAAAAAAAAAAAAAAAAAAAAAAAATTGAAACTTTTTTATTTACTATCGCCTCTGTACGAAATTTTCGTCGCTGAAAATGACTCGACGGGATAAAAAATTCGAAACAACACACTAATTAATCGAGTTAATTAACATAGTAATTATTAATTAACGTAATATATTTTCCACAAAAAAAAAAAAAAAAAAAAAACCTTTGCACATACACCTTTACTAGTGAAATTTTGTTTCGTTTGGAGCCATAGAACGGACTCTATAGCCTTCAGAATAGGCACACTTTAATTCTATAACAATCATGTGCTTGAAATTATGGAGAAATTTATATTTTACTTCTAAGTATGAATAGAGTGTTGATCTTGGATGTTTGCTCTAAAGTTAGAACGAGTTTTATAGTTTTGATGCAATGATAATATGTTAAAATTCACACATATGGTTATTTGCGTGTTTGGATTAATCTATTTAACATATAGATGAATACACAGATGAACAAATAACTTTCAGATGATTTGGTTCAAAATTTGATACAAATCAATAATTTCAGTAATAGAATCTTACCATTTATTTCACTTTTCATCATGATTTTATCGCTCACACATTAAGACAGTGAAACAGTTCAATCAAATGCTCAAAATTCCATTGAAATCTGCAATTTTCATTTATGTATGGCATTTCAAATTTCATCCCACTAGTTATTTTCAATATTTTTTTCCATACAGAATGAAATATAATACTTAAAGGGGGATGTGTGTGTGTGTGGGGGGGGGGAAGATGGGTAAATAGACTCCTTGAACTTTCACTCATATTCCCTAATAAAGGTATTACCCGGCTCATGAGTAATCTAACGCATTTAAGTGTTATTACTGAAGGACACGATTATGTTTCGGTTTGTTTGGGTTTCATTGCACAATAGCCCTTAATAGAGAATGGGGGCGGGGCACTCTTATTATTATGAGAGGAAAGGTTATAAAATCTGTCCTTTTACTCGACTCTTTACGAGCAATATTTAAAAATCTGTAGACCGAAGAGTGATTCAGTATTGAATTTCTTTTTCTTCTCCAATTGGATGGTCTGTAGTAAAATGTCCGTTTCTCTTTTTTTTTTCTCCAAGGGGTTGGCCTGTAGAAAAATTTCTGTTTTTTTTTTTTCCCTTCAAGTGAGACACAAATGAATATAAGATTTCTCTGAAAGTCCTCCTAAAAGAAAACCCTTCCATCAGGAGATATTTTATGCTTCTTTTTCGGCGCTCTGATTAACAGAGATATCTGAGTTAATCTTAGTTGTATAAGATAATTTTGAATTAGAATTTAGCTAAATATGATAGTGCAAATAAAATTATAACCATTATCAAATCAATCTAAGTAGAAATATTATATAATACTCTTGTATTGAGTTTGAAATAGTCAACTCAATACAAGAACATCAAAGAACACAACTCAAAAATCTACACTGAATTACAGATTTGATAGTAACACCACGTACAATCTTTTGACATTTGCTTAAAAACTTCAAAACTTTTCAATAGTATAAACTTTGTTTATATTTTATTTTTATAATATTTATTAACTTAATGTTATTTATTTACAATAAATGTTGTATTATGGCGACAGCAAAAACTCATTATCTATAATTGTTTAAATTTGCAAAATTTCATTTTTTTTTTTTTTGCCAAAGCATCGAAAGGAATTTGAAAACAATATCTTATCGTTATTCGACATTTTCCTTTCAAGTTCCCGAAAGGATTTTTCCCCGTTTTCCATACAGCAACTAAAATTAAAATTTTATTTCATTTATTTTAATATTACTATTTTCAAATGCGTCATAATTTAGTTTAGTTTAATTAAATCATGTCTAGTCAAATACACTATAGAAAAAAAATGGGAAGATAATTATTAATTACAAAATTTGGAACTAACAAACTAAATAAATCTGTTAGTCAGCATAAAATGAGAGCTAAAGAATGCTCTTTAAAGCATAAATATTTTGAAATTAAGATGTATCTTTTTACAGAATCCGGCTGTGTGATCATACAAAAAAATCTATTATTCTATTCGCAATTTAAAATGAGCTTAAAAAAATCTATAGAAAACGAATTTTGCACGAATATAAAAGCGATCGAAGCGACTGGATAGAAACGAAACTGAGTATAATATCCATTGCACTTTCCGACAGCAACTGATTTTTTTTAAAATAATTAGCAGCTCTGTTCCAGTAAGTTAGTTTCACATTAGTTATGCCTTTTTGACAACTCAAGCTGATTTTCACGAGAACGATTGGAAAGATTAGGTAGAAAACAAAACAGAGAAAAAGTTGTTACACGAGTTTTTCAAGCCAAACACAAAAACAGATTTAAGTGAGGTTTTTTTTTCTTTTTTAAATTAACTTAGTACATCACCTGTGAAAACATAGATTGATAGCAATTGCATATATCAATTTGTTTTCAAATTTTATAATGCACTTTAAAAGCGCAAGTTCATCAACAATTTTCTGCAGCTATATAGAATGTCCTAGCACCAAGTTTACAAAAGTTTCATGAAAGATTGGATACACTTAGACTAAAAGGAATCAGATAGAAATGTCTGAGTTTATTCTATTAGCAAAAGATATTGTACGACATCTCCACGATGTTTTCCGATATTTTTGCTATTCATTATCATAAAGGTATTGTATCAATGTTGTGAGCATTTTGTGCAAATCGTGTAGAATGCAAATAATAAGTTTAAATAAAATATTTGCATTATTAATTTTTAAATACAAGGTTATTTTCTTCCTTATTACCTTCTAAATACCTAAAGGGAGATCACAGAGGAAATTTATTATGCTCAACTTCAGTTAATAAACTAAAACCTACAGCACAAAATGGGTTTCAAAATTTAACCCCTAGCAATCACACAGTAATTACTAGATGGTAGTTTTCCAAACATATTCATAATTTAGTTGAAACAAAATTCATTAACAGTGTGCCATCAAAGTAATTTAAATTAGATTACACAGTTAAAGCTCCAGTTCCTGAAATTATTTGATTCTGCTATTCACTGAAAATCTTATCTTCTGCCTTTACAACTAATTTGTTATCTGCAATATGTTTCTTTTCCAATTTTCAGGTCGTGATCTTTGCTTTTTCAACCTAAGAGGAGGTATTTCTCTAGTACCTCCTATGTACAAGTTCTTAAGTGGTATGAAAATACTCTATTCAATTACCCCCAACCAATTCATTTCAAACCAATGTTTCGCAACTCATATTTCTTTTTAAGTTTTTCAACCTCAATATTTTTATTTAAAAAAAATTATCTTTCAATTGTGGTCAGACATGGAATTGTATCATCAGAATTTAATCACTCCATGCAATTTTTGATAATACTTTTGAGCATTTCCCTATTTTTACTGAAAAAACTTGTCAGCCTAATTTTTGGATACTTCAAATTCTACTGAATTAAAAGATACATCATTCAAAAATTTGTTCAATTATATTAAAATGGATTTGCATTCTTTGCCTTGTAAATGCTTGGAATTAACAAAAGCAGAAAGAATGACTTTCATCTTGTCATAGCTGGGCTTGTTCAGCTTTCCTTCTCAGATCTGATCATACTTCTGGCAGATGTACAGTTAAGAAGGAAATCTAAAACTTGACAAATGAAGGTGCATATCAAGTCTTAAATTCATATTTCAAATCTGTTAGCTGTTTTTCCATAATAAGATTTTTTGAATTTTATCCTCAAAGAATCTAGCATAAAATTTTCTGCCACCGAAACACACACCTTCATCTGAAAAAATTAAAGGAATTTACAGTTTTTAAGCCCTTAAGAATATCAATTTTCATGACACAGTAGGTTTCAAACAACCAGAGACCTTTTTTAATACCTTGTGCTAAAAATATATGTGAACAATCTATATAGAAGAATGTAAAAAATGACTGAATAATTTCAATCAATGATGAGAAAAATTTGTTTGATCCTTGTTCCATTTAGATTTAGTGCTAAAAATCACACTTTTGACATATAATACCTATTCATTTGATTTCATTTTGATTGTTCATTCAACAGTACTTGCATTCTCAAATTCAATTTTCTGTGGTACTCGAAGGTAACATAAAAATATCTTCGACTCTGAAATGTCCATTGAAGCTGAAGCCGCATATTTTGTTTCCTTTTTATTCCAAAATAGAAAATGTGAATTCATTTGTGCTGTTTCAAGAATTGACTAAATGTTCATCAAATATTAAACTATATACATTAAGATCAGCCAGACTTAATTGAACAACCTGCATGCAAGGAACAATGTCAAAAATAAATGCATTTTTAGAAGAATTATATGAACAATAAATCTATCCAAACTTTAAAGGCCATTCCAGTTTTTAAATAAAGCATAATAATACTCTAGAATAATATTCACTCGAATATTTTTAATTAAGGCATAATAATACACTCTAGAATAACATTCATAACTGCTGGACCTGTTAAAAATTTCTTTCTTGTGTGATAATTCTGCTTCTGCACCCCTCCCCCCTCCTGCGCTCTGCTTTTCCTTCAAGTTACACAAAAGAGATTAGAGATGATGCTTCTCACATATTAATACCTCTTTTATATTGGTGTTATTCACCAGATAAAATCAATAGTTTAACCAAATAGTCATGATAAGTGACAAAATATGGAAAAAATACATAACTGACATTTTATTGGTTTAAGAAATGGGTCAGCTCTTGAAAGCAGGCCTCTAAGCTTGCATCTGAATACATTACGAGATTAGGATGGAGAGAGAAAGTTGGAATTCCTTGCCTTTTTATAAAAGGCTATTGATCTGAAAGAATAATAATGGGGGAAAAAACATAATATAAAGACCTAGCTGTTGAATAATAAGATAGTTTAATTAAATCTGGAATAAATTCTTAAAAAGCCAAATTTGGAAAAATATTTAATTTTTTTCAGTTTAATTTAAATTTCTGCAATCCATCTAGAGATGTGTTAAACAGAAGGAAATGCCAAGTAAAAATTTTAGACTGATATCCGCAATACGTTTCACAAAATGACTAAGTGTTGTTCTAACTATACAAATTTGAAAACTAAAAAAGAAAAATCCTATTTGAAAAACGAAAATAAAATTTAAAAAAGAAAAAAATAGTGATGATAGTTTTGCTAAAAATTTAAATATTAGTGCTCCCAAGTGCAATAGTAGTTGGGAAATGCGTTTAGACTTAAATGAGACAAAATGTTCATTACAAATTAAATTTCCATCCAGTTCATAAAATGCAAAAATGTGTTGCAAATTTCACATATTTTTTTAAAAACCAATATAAGGGGAGAGAGAGAGAGAGAGAGAGAGAGAGAGAAAAAACTTTTCTGGGGCTGTAAGTAAAACAAAACAAAATCAAAGAAGTTTCAAGGACCATAAGAAATCTATAATAACTCATGGGAATCTTCATCAACAAATTATATTCTAATGGAAAAGAAAATGTATTGAGAAAAACTGTCTAGTACATCACAATGAATAAAGAATAGGAAAATATTGATTCTGAAAAATAAATTAAAACACTTCTAACACTTTCAATAAAGCATTCATTTATAAGTACAATAACTGAACATGAGCAAAATAAAAATTGCAAATGATGTTATGCAATTTTACATCTGAAGTGATTTTCTCCATTTTTGAATGTCAGCCCACTGTTTTGGATTTGCATCAGAATGAATCAGTTTATTTTCCTAAAATTAAAAGAATTTAACATTAGAAAAATAAAACAATTTTACACAGAAATTGCATCTAAACTGATGGAAAGAAAAAAATCAGTTCAGTAAATATTGAACTGGAAATAGAAAAGATTGTTTTTTCAGTATTTTCATTTTTCAAAATGTCACACCACAAAATATAAATTGTTAACCTAGCATTTGAAATAAAGAATTATATGCAAAATATATACTCATTTAGTTACAGAATTCAATAGCTTCAATAAGAAATCATTATAATAATTTGTGATATTATCTTTATTATTCTGTAACACTATAAAATAAATTACCCAAGAGTAATGTTGATAATTTATTAGTTAGGAAAAAATTCTTGTTTTTAACTTTATACTTAATATTTTTATATGTAAGCTTTACTTGAAAATACAAAATAAGAAAGAAATCTAATCTTTTCTAAGGTAACTATAAAATTTATATTTATATGACAGTTTCATTTGTTAAAAAGCATGCCATAAAATATAGTTAGGAATGTTAATTCCACTACTTTTCAGTTGAAATATTTTAATTACTTAAAAAGCATGTAATTAAGAGGACAAGAAAATAAAATTTTATAACTCCTGCACTCATATTATTGGCATTTCAATGAGTTGATTTAAATTTCAAATTAATTTGTTAAATATCCAATATAGTTTACTTTTATTTATTGAGCAAATGAAAGAAATATTCTGTGTGTAAATGAAATAAACAAATTACCCAGTGAATAAAAGATTTAACAATGGGGAAAAATTACTCATTTTGAAGTTGGAAAATTATGTAGCAGGTAGGAAGGGTTTCATTCATTATATATGATTGACTTTGTACTTTCAACATCATCTTTGACTATCAAGATTCCTAATTCCTAAAGATTTTTTAATAACACTACTAAACTTCATAGCGAAATTGAATACTTAGGAATGTGTCTAAATAATACTAATACTTTTTCCAAAGGATATTATGCAATCAAATAAATATCTATACAAAATATTTTTATTTTTGAATATTATATATATATATATATATATATATATATATATATACATATATATATATATATATATAAGAAGATGGTTTTAATGTTTTATAGTAACTTATCTAAAATATTCTTTTAGTTTGTTTTAAAGATAAAATATTAAGTATAATAAAATAACAAAGGTATGAAAATAAGCTTCCTAATATATTTACAACTCGCCAAAGTAGAACAAGAGGGGGGAAGATTCCTATTTATTACATAGATAGTGAAATGATAGAAATTTATGCCTGACTAATGTCTTTTTGAATATATAAATAAAAGAGAATTGAATGGATCAAATTACAAAATGTCCTTTTTTCAAATGGGGGGGGGAGGGGAAAGTGAAGTCAAAAATATAATATTCATATAATTATTACTATTACTTAAACCACTTTTTAAATAATTCAATTTATTTTAAAACCAATGATTTTACATAAAAACAAGCAAAATTTTAAACTTGCAGAATTTTTAGAAATTTGAAAATTTTCTGGATAAAATTCAGCATATTTCAATAAAATTGATTTAAAAATGTATTCTTATTTTAACTAACAACAAACTTTATAAAAAATGCATAAAATTGCAAAAGCTTTACCTAGCTTGCTTTATCTCATAAAAGCAAGAAAAAAATCAAAACATTTTGCGATCATTAATTAAATTCTTCATTACAAGATCCAAGATGCTTTCAAACTTAAAACAGTTTTTAAATGGTATATATATATTTTTTGGAATATTTATAGCAAATATTATAGATCACTTTAATTTTCATTACTAGATCTTACAAAATTCATTAAAATATTTAGATACATACATAAAATTTAACAAAACATGCAGTATATAAATATTAGTTTTAAGACACATATATTTAGCTTGATTATGATAATATATATACATATTATTACTACAATATGCAATTAAATAAAGATCTAAAGCATTTTAGAAACATAGAGATTACCTCGTATGAAATATGTACAAGGTTTCAGGACTGAAGAAAAACATTTTTACATTTCATGTTTTATACTTGATAAATGATAATGAAAGAAAGATTATTTGGTACATACCTAAACGTAATTCTTCTCAATTAGAAGATAATACTTCACCAAGTTCACCATTTTCTGCAAGTTCTTTTAAAATATCCAAGCCTCCAATCAGCTCACCTTTTACATACAGTTGTGGATATGTTGGCCAGTTGGAAAATTTCTTTAAACCTTTGAATTAAATAAAATTATGAAGTTCAAAAGCCACTTACAGCATTCATTTATTAGAAATTTTTATACAAAGAATCAATGAAGGACAGAATTTATACATAACAGAAAAGCTATCAAACTAATAAGAAAAACTAGTGTAGTAAATTTTGGTTGAAATTATGAAATCAGAGATAATGACTTTGAAAAGAAAGAATAATCAGTTTCTTTTCAGAGTTTTTAATATTACAGTTTCATAATGCATTGTAATCATAATAAATGCTTAATTGTGAGCATTTTATGTCAAAGGGTGAAACAAAGTTTATAATTATATATTTAAATACATAATATACATTCGCATATTAATGCACATATTTCAATGTTTATATATAAAAGAGGAGTAAGAATTCATGCCATTAAAATTTACCTTCTCTAACTTCAAAATCATCTAAGATATCAAAGGTTTCATAGTCGACTTTGTGATCCTCTAAGAGAGCTATTGCTTGTTTACTAAAACCTGCATGCAATCACGAGTAAAAGTTATTAAAAATTCAAACAAAAAACAGCAAGATAATGAATAAACACATATTTATCTTTAAATACAACACTGGATTCTCCTATTTCGGATAATAAAATTGAAACCAAGGCAGTATGTTTGCAATAAAAAGTGAAAATATTCTCCTAATTGAATAAAAATTACACAAATAGCAAAAACAAAGAATTTTTTTCTTCATTTTTAAGAAGGAAATATATAAAAATATTTATACACAATTTGTATTCCTGTGAACACTATTATAAAAGTGAAATTCTATCAACGGTTTTATGAAATATTACTGTTTCAGCAGCTCACATACAAACGTTCTGAACACAAAATTTTAACTCTAACTGGATTGAGAGACAAGATATATGTGAGTGAGCTATGATATCTTGATTTAAATCCTAATTTTTATCTTAAATTCGCCCATGCGACTTAATTCTGAAATATTCTCTTATTTCCCAATCCAAATTCCACTTTTTTATTTAATTATTTTTAATATACTCACTAAAAATATTGATGAGTAAGTAAATACCATGCCACAAGCAAAGCAATAAAAATTCTTACACCTGCACATTCTATTCAAAGATATCCAAGATTTTGATACGTGTAAAAGGAATCCTAGTAGAATCTAACAAAAATTACTTTCACTTTGCTCTTGCATTGTGATGTAAACAAATATGATTCTATCAATTTTCCCACCACAAAACAAACTGAATTTTATTCCAAAAGTTACTTTCTTTCATCCATGCATCTCCAAAAATTTGTTTACAATTTCCCCACCAATAAGCACAGAAAAAGATATTTAAATAATTTAGACCTTTCTAGCATAACAGCAATCAGAATGGAGACTTGCATGTCTTTAAAGACAACAATTTCTCAACAAAGGATAACTAGGGTATTCCTATTCCCATTACTTTAATTGTTAATCTCAGTTTCTCTGCAGTTAAAATTTTGAAGACTAAGATATCTAGAAAGGAAGAAGGCAGAAACAGATTTAAACAACAGTAAAGCACTATTGTTGGTCAGTTAGAATATATTATTTTAGTCTAACTAATTCAACATAAAAAAAAAAAAAAAAAATCTGAATAAGAAGATTTAGGTGAGCACTCCTGAATATTGAAAACAGTAGAGGAAACCAAAGCAGATTGAACAGATTTTTGTTAAATGCATACCAACTGAGACTGGATGAAAAAGGAAATCCAACAATATATGAAGATGAATTAAAAATGATAAAAGTGTAAAGTTTAAATCACACTTATGATTAGGAACGCTACAGAGACTCACTGTGTTGAAGACACAGTGGAGTATTACACTGGAGTATTTTTTACAAATTATGTGATAAATATGACAATTTCAATAAGCGTATTTAATTTTCATACATGAATCAACTTAATAATTAAACAGATTTATGCTATTACAAACTAGGTACCCTTATTTTATGGATTTAAGATTTGTCATTTTTAAACTATTCTCATATGCATATGACTTATTATGCAAAACTAAACTAATTAAAAAACTTATATAAGTACCCATTTACAATGTAATAATTTTGCAATAAAGCAGCACAGGACATTTTTTTTAATAATCTAATATATTGAATAAACTAATATAAAAAACTGATTATTTCAAAATGTTTGTAGTGGAGTTCATTTCCATTTTCATAACAGCACTCAATAAGATGACATGAACAATTATGTTATCTTCTGACTTAAGCATGAAAATTAATACCATCAAATTTTTGAAAATATAGAAATAATAAAATTTACTATTTTATTGACTTCTACTTTAAAGATTAAAAAAATAAATAACATACCACATCTTGGAGCATTACGATTTCCTTTCATAAAAAGCATAACTGGTGCCTTATTAATAAGATACTTTAATCTATCTTTAAATTTCTAAAAAAGAAAAGGTAGATAAAGAATGATTCAACAGGGATAAATGATAACTTTAGCATTAAAGAATAAAGTACTGATGAATAATTTATCAAATTTCATGCATTGGACTCATGAGCATTTTTACATCAATAGGGAAAAAAAATCAGCACTAACTACAAAAAAAAAAAAAAAAAAAAAAAAACATTTAAATTAAAAACTAAGTTTCCATAGAAATCCTGAAACCACAGAAAAAACATTTTCACTTTATTTGTTCATTCATAATTCTTTCATTTCAAAATCTAAAATTTATTGAAAATCAAAATGAAATTCGAATTATATCAAATATTTTATGTTGAGTATACAGAGAGGGGAAGAAAGAAAATAAACTTACAACTTTCTTATAAATGGAAATTATTCTAAGATTTAAACATCTAAAATAAATTGTTTTTTATATAATTGGACAGTATATTTACACTAGTTAATTTCTTTAAAAATTTCTTGCAGTTTCATTCACCTTCAATAAATATTTAGCTGTCTAATAGAAAAATATCAAATAATTGTCTTGTTTAAATTATTCTGCATCAAATAATCAGTTTCAAAATTGAATAAATACTTACTGAATAAATAAAATTTTATACCTAAGAAACAAAAGTAGTTTAACTGTGCAGAACAACAGAGAAATAGAAAGCACAATGTACACACAAAATGCTTTGAAAAATGCTTCAATATATTAAAATTCTAACATTTTCAATAAATGAGATATTACTTCCAAAGAGAACTATTTAGTTTAATTTATTCCAGTTTTATTATTCACTATCCAAATTAAATTGAAACACAATAACATAAATTTATACAAAAAGCTTGGTTGAAAAAAATAAATTTAAAATTAAATCAAATGCAAGAATTTATGAAAAATTGTAAACGAGATAAACAACATAATGCAGTAGAAAGAGTAACAATATATACTTCAAACATGTTACAATTTATTCTGGTTGAAGTTCAATGAAAATACAATAAAGAATGTTTCAAACATTAATATGAAACAATAACTGTACATGATGTCATAATAACATTTTTGAATTATGTCTGTCATAATTGAGATATATGTACATCACTTAACAATGCTTATTAAGATTCTGAATATCTTAAGATTCTTGAAAAATGATGTATTTAAGAATAATAATTTTATAAAAAAATAAGTAAATCATTAGTTTAACATTAATTTTTTTTAACCACAGAAATAGCATTTATTCGCTTATTTTTTGTCAGTGATTATTTGGTTATAAAGCCAAATACCATTTAAGAAGTTCTTAGACTATTTCATACTTATCTACTTTCTTGTTTACCTTTATATTTGATTATCATGAAATTTAATCATATCGTGGACAATTTTTTAATATGCTGTTATCTCTATTATTTGGTTTTGAATGCTGTTTCCCTATAAATCTGTTTAATTTTATAGAGTCAAAATATTCAATGAAGTATTTAATAATGGAACTGCATTTTAGGATTTTAATTTTAAAATAATTCACAAACATTACTTGTTCAAAAGCATAAAATATCTTGTTTATAACATCAAAGAATTTGAAATAAATTATTGCAATCTGCAGAATTCCAAAGGTAATAGTTTAAATTTCTTATAACCTTATTGGCCAAACGTAAACAAAATGCTATATCAACTACAACATCTGTGAACAACAAAATTCAAAAGAAAAAAAAGAGATAAAATAATTATCCTTGTACATCTTGTATAATGTTCAACTGGTTTAGATAACAGAGGTTACAATACAATAAGGCAATCAAATTTATCATCTAAACCATTTAACTATAATCAACCAATGCAGTCACTTTTTTTTTTTTTTTGCCACAATACAGCAAATCCTTTCGAGACAAGAAATTTTGATAATCTTTTTTAAAACTTTTATTTATGCAATTCTACGAATTTAAATTTACCATTTTTTTATAAATTTATTGCTGTGAAACAAAATAAAATATCCTATTCCTCTTTTCTTTTTTTAATCTTCTAAAACTGAAAATTTAACTCTGAAGATTTTTTTGTCACAGGATTTGCAAAATTTTTTATGAAAACAGAGAGATAAGTTAATGATTGCTTAATTATTTACTTTCAATCTCCAAGTAATATTTTATGCATAGATTAGTCAAATGTTGTTTTGACTAATTCCAATTTAACTAGTTAAGAGAATACTAGGAAAATTCTCAAGTCATCCTCTTAATCTGTCTACAGTAATGCAGCTTAATTAAATGAGCAAAAAAAAAAAAAAAAAAAAAAAAAACCTAAGGCGAGAGCATTGATATAATACTCTTGCAGAGATTAATTTATCTATAGGTACTATATATACAGATGCATTTTTTGTGCGGGCGTATTGTGCCTACAAATGGCATTTTACATGCAGGCACACTCTATTACAAATGGCACTTTATGTTAAGTATATTCTGCCTACAAATGGCATTTTATACTAAGCATACTCTGCCTACAAGCAGCATTTTATTTGTAGATATACTTGACCTAATTTTAACTGTAGTAATATATCTGCTAACAATTTTTTTTTTATTAGCTAATGAAAAGATTTGAAAAAAATTGAAGAAAACAAAAATAAGAAAAATAAAAAATGCTGCTATTTCATGAAGCTAAAAATTATTAATTAAATTGTGCATTTATAATATTTATTTGGAATTGTATTTTCTTTAAAAAAATTAAAGTACAAACAAACAATTGATATAAATAATCACAAAATTGTCTATTCATTAATTTGGACATTTGTAAATATGTAGGTGGAAATAGTGAAAACAACAAAACTGGGGGAGGGGGGGGGAATCAATTTTACCTGCAATTCTTCCACATGTTCTTCAAACTTCTTAGAAAATAGGGGAACATTAGCTCCAACTAAATTGTCCAATACATCGCCGCCCTAATATGAAATGTAATATAGCATTTAGCAAATTTATTTAAATAAAAGAAAAATAAATAAAAATAAAAAAGTAATTAATTTCACTACCATTAATTTTGAACCAATAAAAACAAACGCTGGAACATCTGTTACATTGTATTTCTTACAAATTTCTTCATTTTTTGAAGCATTTATCTGAAAGAATAAAAACATCTATGCATTTGCTATATAAACAGAAAGAATATTAATTTAGATCAAATTTATTATTACAATTAATTTCAGGTAGAAAAATTCCTAGCTTTAAAAAAAAATGTTTAAAATAATTTGAGGAAGGGAAGAGTTTAATTCAATGCATTCAATTTATAAAAATATAAGTACAATAGAAAAATCCTTAAATTGGAAATAAATAAATAGCAATTATCATGAGAACTATGATGAAACAAAAATTTTCCAACCCTAAATATAACTTTAAAATACTTGAACCAAGAATGAATTATGCTTAAAATTTTAACACTAAAAACAGAATTTATTCATTTTTTTTTTCTAATAATAAACTGCACAATAAACTGAGAGGCACTCTTGTGCCATTAAATCTCAAAATACCAAAAATACTATACCCATTAATAAACTAATGTAATATTATTAAAAAGAAGAAGATTAATATTTTTAGTAATAAAAACATTAATTTTATGTATGCATATTTCCTTAAATTTAAAAGCAGTTTCAATAAAATCTATACACTTCTTTTGAGAAATTCATGCAAAATTAGAATAATTTAAAAACAAAGATTTCTAATAACAATAACAGAAAAGACAAATAAAAATTTATAGTAGAAAAAAATTAAGTAAATTTAAACTGAAGTGTTCTTTAAAAAGTTAAATTATTTAACCTTTTGAAAAAATTCTTAATAATTCATTCAAGATATATAATTATTCACAGTTGATATATTACATCCCAGCTTTTATTACACAAAAAACATATCAATGATTATATTCATTTTCTAAAATTTTTACATAAAATGTTCAAAATATAATTCATTTGATTTTAAAATGAACAGCTCCATTAAGATTAAGAATGAACAGCTCCATTAAGATTTCAAATATGAAATTACAAGAAACTAATTTTTACTCTCATAATTTTTGAAAGTTTCTAAATTAAAAGAGAGGAAAGAAATGCACATATTATACTAACACAGAAAAACATTATATATTTCACTTTTAATTAAATTTAGAAGCTAAAAGGTTCTAATATAATAAATGCATTAAATGGAAAAAGAAAATGCTGTTACACCAATGCTATATTCAAAATGGAAATAAAAGGAAAAAGAAAAAACTATTTAATATGAAGAATATATTAAAATCTTAACAGCGCTTACAAAAAATAATTACTCTTTCAAAGTAAATAAAATAATTTTATCAAATAATCAATTTGGATTATACTGATAAAAAAATGTATTAAAAAGAACCTTACTTTAATAACAGCAGCATTTTTATTTTTTTCATCATTTTGCAATTCAGTAATAATATCATTCATTTGATTGCATTCAGCTGAATCTTCCACATAGAAGAATAATACTGTGAAATAGCTAGATAAATGGGAAATAACCATTAGGAATATATAGCAATTTCCATAATAATAAAAATAAATCAACTTTGATGTTGAGCAAAATAACTTCCCACCTCCCTTTAATAATTTTTCTTTTGTCAATTGCTTAGTTAATCTGCAATTTTTAAAATAAGGATTTAAGTAATTTATTTTATTAAAAGTAAAAAAAAAACTCTCATCAAAGAGAATAAAGCACAAAGTTTTCCCAAATTTCAATCAATGAGCTGAATTTAACTTTACAAAAATGATATTGAATTTCTTATCAATTAAGGCAACTTTCCCCCCTTTTCAGCACAAAAGCCAATATATTGACATATTTTTTTTAAATGACATCACCAAAATATACTTAATATTTCAAATTTTGAATATAAAAAAACAGATTGCACATTTTAAAATTTATTATTTTCTGCCTTAATTTTTAACAGAAATTAAAAAAAACATCAGTCCAGCTAATAGACCTGTCCTAAATACCTCTCTTACCACAAAACGAATATATATATATATATATATATATATAAATTTTTAAATTTTTTTTCAGGTTTGAAGAATAGTGAACATACATTTTCATTTACTGAAATGGTAGATGTCGGCAACCAACCACATAAACAATACTAAAGATTTTAATCTGCTATATTATTCAGAAAAACAATAGAAGATGAGACTAAAACAAAATGCTCAATCACTTTTTCAGATGCACGACTCAGATTTTGAATGACATGTCAAAGGTAAATAAATTAAAAAGAATTAATTTCTAACTAGAAATCATATATAATTAGTTATAACAATACTGCAGAAGTGATAAATTGATCTATGTATGCTGCCATTTAGCAACAAGAAATTTTCTGTATAACAAATCCAATAAATATAACACCAGAATCTGGTTTACTCAATCTCCAGATTTAAAACAGTTGGATCCCTCTTTTTAAAGACATCACCACCAATAATAAGTTAGTAATACAGCTGAATCAAAATGTTGTATAGCAACAATTTAACAACATTTTAAATGCTATTGAATATGTGGCATATAATGAATACCCATTTGGACATACGGAATACTATTTTAAATGCAACTAAAATTTTAACCAATTATTTTAATATAATCTGTTACTAGTATATATTAACCACATGCCAGTAATTACTCACAATTAAATTCTTTTGATTTTGGATATTTTCATCAATGACATGCAATTTGATATTTTAAGTACCCAATTACTTTTACATAAATTCTATGCAGATGTGCTTACCATATCAAAGTGGCATAACAGTAGAAAACAATATCTCACGAATTTCATCATGTGAAAATATTAAATCCGTGTTCAAAACAAAGTATATAAAATTTGCATGTATTTTAGATCACATAACTTGGATAACTTAAATTTTCATACAATTGGCATTCTAGTTATGTTTTCATTTAGCTAATGGTTCACCTATATTTGTCAATCCGTTTTTCATAAACAATTCTGGCGGCGTTTGAAATGTACATGACATACAATGTATTCTTAGTTTATTAAAATGATTTCTTACAACTTCACAAACAGAAGCTTTAAAAGAATTTGAATATAATAAATAAATAAATTACATCAACAATAAAGAATGGCTCATTTAATAAAGATTTAAAAACATTTTAGTACAAATTGTAGAAGAGAGCACAAAATTTTGCCATCAAAAACCTTTTTATTTTCCTTAGTATCATACAATTTCAATGCAACCATGAAATCTGATAAAATCATGCAAAACACTTATATAACTGAATTTTTCATTTAAGGTTGAAGCTACATTTCAACAGAAATATTTACATTAATCGAGATTAATTGTCGAGATAAAATGAAACAAATATAACCATTTTAAAAATTTCAAATAAAACAAGCTTTTACTCTGAAAGACTGTTTAACTTCTCAGACAATTCATTTGTTCCAGTTACTTCCATCATGAATTTATACCACTGTATTGGTCTCGAAATACAAGACAAAAATTTGAATGAACTAAAATATTTAATTCTTCAATAATATTGATGCGCCGAATAGACAGTCACAGTTACAGTTAAATACAAAAAAAAAAAAAAAAAAAAAAAAAACGAAAGAAAAGAAAAGAAAAAAGAAAGAAGAAAAATCTAGATTATGAAGTACCACCGAAGAAGATTTTAGTTTGTTTCATAATTATAACAATAATAATAATTTTTCATAGAATTTCTCATAATAGCATTTCATTACACGTCAAAATCAATAATAGATTAAAAAAACATTATTTCAATATTTAATTTATTGAATTACATACTAGTGCTGCCATCTTTTGATGTTGTAATAAGTTAAAGTCGTTAATTGAAGTTTATATTTTTATTTAAATGAAGTAAAGCGCCATTTTTGAATTTTTCTGATGCAAATTTGTAGGGGAATAATAATTTTAGCTTTCAGTCCGGCATAATTGTTATGATGGCCACCAAAATTATAATATTTCATAATTTTTGCGATGACTTTCCAAATTGTTACAATGATAAAGATTTCATTTAATTTTTTTCTCTTTGCAAGAAATGGTACAAAATGCCCATTAACATATCATAACCATAGTACCAAAGAGCACAAAATTTCAAAAATTTTAATAAAAATCTATTTTAAGCAAAAATTTCTTGCAAAAACAAACAATATTTTGATATCTTCCTGAGCAAAAATGGAAGGAAAATCAAGGATGAAGTATTTGCAGCAATAATGAAATTGATTTGAATTTCTTAACAACAAAGAAATATATTGTGAAATTAGCCTGAAAATATTACTGAAAGCAATTAAACAAGCATGACTGAAAAAATAATCTTTTGTAGTGTAAAACTCATTTTTAAGCTGTAACATTTTTAGCAGTTATGAAAGAAAATGTCAGCATTTCGTTAGTTTATATTAAATTTTTAAAAAATGTCTGCGAAATGCATATTTTTAACATTTAGAATACAATTTGTTCCTAATTTGATAGCTCTAGGTCTAAATAGCCATTCTTGTAGAATGCTAAAACACACAAAAGAGCGCACCCCCACACATCTTCATGATCAATACAGATTTGTATAAGCACGGATATGCACGCTAAAATATGTACATACTTTTCACAATTTTTCCTGCTTGCTTTTCAGCAATTCTATTTCACTTTTATATTTCATTAGCCCTTCGATACTACATAACAATTATACAATAATGCATAATGCTGCTGTATAAATACTTAATATCTTATAAAGTAAGAAAATAAAAACATTGCATTATGTGTGACAATATTTTTTTAGTTTGTAGAACTTTAAAAATATTTAAAAATTAGAGTTCTACATAGAATATTAATTTTAACTTAGGATTTTCCTTGGCCTCAAATAATATTTTTAAAAAATCTATTTGAACAGTTTTTCTTTATCATACTATACAAAAAGGTAAAACAAAAATATTATAAAATTCTATAATTATTAGCATTAAGTAGAAAATATTTTAATTAAAGACCTATTAAGATATGGTGTACGAAAGTTTAAAACAAATTTCTTTTCTCCTCTTTTGAGATTTTAGTGAAGAATGGGAAGCAGTAATCAATTAAGAAATTTATTTTTGATAGTTTATCGCCCCCCCCCCCCACACACACACAATATATATAGTATCATAAATAGCAAAGTATCGTTTCCACACAAGTTTGAAAAATAGAATTTCAACTTTTAAGAAAGACAACATTTTATACATATAGGAGCAATTAATTTTAAAGGTAATCTTTTCACAATCATTCTCATACAACCTTCGCCACAATAATGCCTATTTAAAATTCTGAGCAGTAAGAATAAATGAACAAAGTGCCACCACAAATAATAGGAATGCTGGATTATTCACTTTTCCGAATACTTGCATAAAATGGCGTGCTTTATGTTGAACTTCGCACTGTAGTAAAAAAAAGAACCATATCTGAATATCTACCTTTCACCGAATGATTCAAAATTTGATACAGATGTCTGATTTTGAAATCAAAACGATATATTAAACCAGAGCACTATTTTTACCGACCACAAGCCACTAATTAATGCATCCATTTGGTATTAAAGAAAGCATATTATTTATTCTTAAGTTTTCGTATTCACATGCACGTGGACAAACAAACAAACAAAACTATCTTTCCGGATTTGGTACAGAAATAGTGAATGATCTGTGTACAAAGATCATGTGCTAAAATTCACCCATCTAATTTATTGGGGTTTGCACTTTCCTTCACGTAAAAACAAAAAGAACGACCGACCATCGACGGATAAGATCGGTCTATCGGAGGTGATGTTGGAATCCGCATGGTGCGATTATAATGCCACTTTTAAAATACTGAAAGAAGTAAGAATGAAAAGGAATACAATAAATACATTCATTAATACTTTTTTTTCTTATATGCAGTATAGAGAAAGTATAGTAATCGTCGAAAAATTCGAAATCGAGATTTTGACGAATCCCCACGTTTTAGAACCACTCTAAGTTCGAAAAATCCACCTGACAACTGTCCACATGCCTGTCTGTCCGTGACAAAGATAACTAAAAACGCTTTGATTTATACGGATAAAATTTGGTATACGACCAAACTTTAGATTTCTAACAAATTTTCAACAAAATCCGCTCACAGGAAGTTTGTTTGTACGGCTATTCGAATATAATTTAACACGATAATTACAAAATGAAGGGAACAGATAGGTAAAATTCGGTACATAGATTTAACATCTATAATGTTATCATCTGTCAAATGTTGAGAAAAATCCAACACCGGGTTGACTGTCTGTCGATCTGTACTTTCAGAAAGATGTAAACGTGATAACTTAAAGATGCAGTGACTTAAATACACCAAATATGGTGTATGATTTTGTGACTGCTATTGTAATTTTGTAATAAACTTTCATTTCAATCGGTTGGGAAAAACGCGTCTAAAACACAAATTCTATTTTCAAATACTATTAGCCGTATGCCAAGGATTAATTGCCAAATAACTCGCCAAGGATGACTCGACAGATTCCATAAAAATGCTAAATTCATGCCAGATGTTAGTAGTGTGTCACTATTTTACACCAATGCTATGCAAGACGTTCTCTGGGATAACACCTTTATTAGAGTATTTGCGAGAAAGTTTTGGGGTTTATGTTAACACGTTGCCTATTATATTTTTTAATAATAATTAGGCATTTCTTCGTTTTTTAAATCTTGAAATTTGCTGCAAAAATTGTTTATGAAAGTTTTCAACGTTTATGTTCAAAAATCATGTTGGATACCGTTTAATTTTATTTGCTCACCAGCCACTTTTGCAGATTAGTTTATTCACCATTGGTGAGTTGTATAAGTTGGGAAGAGCGCGAGTAAATCTTTCTGTAATTTAAAAACTTAGGATGATTCCTAGTTTCACTGTATCAGGTACTGGCGGATACTGATACTTTTATTTGACACTTTCATATCTTGTACTTTTGTCGGTAACTGATACTTTTCCAGTCAGAATGAAACTAAATTAACGATAAATATAGATTCTCTCACAGGCACCGAGATTAGACTTAATATCCAATTTTGCATTATCAAGAACAGATTTATGCCGATACTTCATTGTACCTGATACTTTTACCTGATAATTTTAATCTGAGGTAGTCGTCAACTAATCTCTTTGCCGTTAATAGTTATTAAAACATTAGGTGCTAATAGATATTAGTTTTAAATACTGTTACTCCAGCCTATATTGCTCGATTCATATAACTTTGGGCTTTAAATTTAATTGTACTGAAATATTATTAAAAGCAAGGATTTTTATGAAATTTAAAAAAATTGATATAGTAAGATTTTAATTCCCTTTTCATATTTAGGTATTTCGTCATACATTTATTTAGAAAATAATTATGTTTTCAGTTTTAAAAATATATCATTTTAAAATATTTATTTTAAAAGTATTATATTCTAAAAATTCTATTTATGTTCAATTGTTTATTTTAATTTTTTTTATCATTCAATTATTATTATTTAATTATTCCTTATCATTTACTTTCTTATTATCTATTAGTTGAGCCACTTATTTGTTTTGAATAAAAAAAATGTTTAAAGTAGAATATATTAATTTATTCATTAAAAGTCTCATCAATCTTAAATACTTAATAAACATTGCTAGAAAAAATAAACAAATGCGCCAGGAACAAAACTTTTTTATTCCTGGCAATGGCAAAAATAATATGTAGGTAGTTAAAAAACATAACACATGCATATAGTGTCGCAAAGCAATTTAATACTTTAAATCAAGATAATACAAATATCAAGATAATACAAATATAACTTTGATATTTTTATCATGTTGATACAAGTACGAGGACTTTTGTATCACTCTGATAAAAGTATCAGAGTAAAACTTTTATAAACTTGATATAAAGTAGCACCGAACTATCAGTATAAGATAATAGTAGCACCGAACCTTAACTAAAACTGGTAGCTAATACTTATACGAATACGATTCGAAATTATGATTTCGCTTTTTCTGGTACTATACTCGCTGATGACGTGGTAGTGGTTGAAGGCGCTCTCGATGGTCACGAGTGACTTTTGTTTTGACACTAATTGATGGGTGATTAGAAGTGGAAAAGCAAAGACTCCTTACTATTGTTAGCACGGATTCTTTGGGTATTGACGGGTAATATGCACATCATACATGGAATAAAGGATAATTATTGTTAGGAATGAAATATATAGTTAAATAAAACATCACGCTTGCTTCTAGCGTAGCAAACTAGGCTATATCGATTTGATACTTTCAATCAGAATGATGTAATATCACCCGAATGAAAACGAATGAAATTAGGCAGATTATTAAAATCTGATACCGAGTACCTGATACTCTTAGTTTGTATCAGTTTTGAGTGTCTAATGCAAAATATCAGGTTGATGCAGTATCATTCAGCTGTAATAAAACGCTGTGGTGCTACAGCGTTTATTATAATCATCATCATTATTATAATATAGTGATCTCTATTTTATTATCACAATAATGATCCAGAAACTGATGAAACATAATTATAACCTTTTCTCACTATATGGTGGAATAATAGTTTTCTTCTTTTTTTGCACGATGGTACGGTACAACAGTTTATAATATTTTTTCCACACTTGAAAGCATGTAAATTTCATACATTTACACATTTTTGCTAAAAAAAAAATATTAACCGATGTTTTTATAAAAATGATAGAATTTTTTTTTCAAATGCCTTCTTAATTTAACTCTCTGGCGAAAGAAAAAGCTTTTGATAATTAATTTTTATTCTGCGAAATTACAGCAATTTAATAAATAAAAATGTATCAAATTCCACCATAGATAATAAGCTAACTGATCATTTAATAAGCTAAATTCAAACCCTCGAGAACTGTACCAATGATTTTATCAAACCAGATATAATTACTCTACATTAAAATAGTTTATGAGTGTTTTATTAATAAACGAATTCGGTCATTGAAATTTAATACATGGATCCTATCACCAACAATATTTGAAACATTTTCGTCTTAACGCTTAACTATTTATCTAATTTCTCTAAGAGCCTTCGAAATCGAAACTTCTCACACAACGGAATGACTTCAATAAATATTCAGATATGGCCAAACTTTGTAGTAAAACTTTCTGTACAGATATGCATCATAAATTCATTTGATGGGGGTGGCAACTCTAAATCTCAAAGCTCCTGTAGTACCACTACAGGCACTTATTATCCCTCCAGACGGTGGTAGGAGGAGATGAGAAAAGTTTGGTTGTTCAAGACTTGCGATATGAAATTAGATCGCGCACCGGCTGCTGACAGGAGCAGAAGTCGTTGGCGCACCTAGCGGAATCGATTTTGTCTTGCATCCCTCTTCTCACGTGTCTCTGGCTTTTTGAACTTTCCCTTCTGAGCCAATTGGAACAGGTGACTAAAAGAGGGATTATCGGACTTTGAAGTTAAAGCTATGTAAAAAAGAAAGAAAAGGATCAATTTCTTTAAAGTAAAAATATTCTTGTGGCCATGTATTGATTTCAATATTTTTTGTAATTTATTAGAATTTTTTTTTGTATAAATTTTTACTTTCTCGTATACGGAGTGTACAAAGAGAAAGCATTATGATTCGATTTTGTATTTACCCCATTCTATTAATTAATAGCCACAAAAAATCGCCAAAAGATCGCACGCTAATAGGCGCTCTTTCGTAATTATTTTTTTGCCACTGGCCTGCTGTTAATAATGCATAAGTACTTTTTTCTTTTCTATACTACGAAGCATACAATCCACTGAAATGGAATTTTGAAAATAAAAATCTCAGTACTCGTGGAATTCACATGCCCTTATTGAAATTCCCCTATTTTAGATGAGTTTGGGGAGGGAGGGTGATAGCACTTTTATTAGAAAGTATATTGGAAAGTGAGGTCACAGCTGTTAATTAATTAATGATTATTATTCATCAGTAAAATGTTACCAAACTTTCGATCAATAGTAACATAAATTTCAAATGTTCTCATGAATTTTAGATTTTATGGGAGATAGTACTTTCCTATTTCCTAAGTCAATGGAAGATAAGACGCATAACCCATATAAATTATTTAGAAGCTGAATAGTATTTATATTTATTACATTGTACAGTATGTTGAAAATTATCCTAAAAACCTCATATTTGATAATATTGAAAACTATGAATTTGGTTTATATATATATATATATATATATATATATATATATATATATATATATATATATATATATATATATATATATATATATATATATATATATATATATATATATATATATATATATATATATATAATTAATTTGCTAATTTTTATCTTAATTCAACCCATATTAACTTTATTCTAAAATATTTTCTTATTTTCTGATCCAATTCCACTCTTTTTTATTTAATAAATGCAAAAGAAGCTATGTAAAATTGCTGAAATCGACAAGTTTCCATTCTCCGAGTGAAGGAATAAAAATATGTCGATCTAAACACATTCTTTTAAAAGATCCCTATAATTCCCTTACCTAAATCGACATGCATAAAGAAATCCTTATCAGAATCTCACAATATACGTATAATCATGGTGATAAATATTGTGTTCGCTCTTTTCTCTTTTCGCTCTTGTGTTGTGATGTTGACGCTCCTCGTCGCTTCTACTTGTACGTGAATTATGCCACCTGGGATGAAATAAAGCGAAGTTTAAAAATTCAAAGTGTTAAATTATATTATTATTCAAAGCATTAATAAAGCAATTCATATCCAGTAAATGTAGACCAGAAGAATCGAAAAAAAAAAAAAAATCCTTAAATTAAGGATTTATTAAGAGAGGGTGTACGAAAGTTTAATAGTTTTTACAGAAAATATTTTTGGGATGAACATTAATTTTAAATTGGGATCAGGCGAAAACAATATTCGTTAACATGTATATCATACCACCGGAAACTGGATGTAAATTTCATTAACTTAGATGAACAATTATTTTTATCACATGCCATTACAAAATCACCTATCTATTCAATAATCCTATTGCTTACGAACAATGGAGCGTAACCTCACCATTTTACAGCCTGGTGTTTTACCATCATACTATAGAATAAAGACTATACGTATAAGGTGATTAAGGTATCCGACTAGGTTTAGAAACAAATTAAAAAAATAATGTATAAAAATTCTTTAGAGTGCCAAGCAACTGAAATAGTCTGAAAAGTCCAGAATTAGGGGAAAAAAAGTATATATTACTAACAGTTTTTGAAAAAAAACAAACAGATTGGGTAATGAATATTTTTCCAAATTTTCGGTATTACGAAGAGAAGCATAAGTTGAAATATTACTAACATTTTATTTTTATTTCACATATATAATTCTCGGATTTTTTAAAATGTGATATAACTTCAAGCTAAATATTTTATGAGCATTTGAAGTTAGCTTTAATTATTTTTTGTTCAATACTTCTCTATGTTTTATCAAACTGAAAGTGATTGAAAAAAATGGCTAATTAAAGTTATCTTTAAAATTTGTAGTATATTACATTCTCAAAAGTTTTTTTTACATAAGCATACCAAATTTTGTTGAACTATTTTTCAGATATCACATTTGCCATGAAACAATCAAATGTGATATATTCATTCTTCAGAAAATGCATGTAAAAATTGTACTTGAACATTGATTCATCTAAATGCACTAGAAACAAATGCCGTTTTCAACTTTTCTTAACCGAATTGTCTGAAATAAAGAAACTTTGGCTGAGTAAGTAGAAAGTCAATACAACAATTTTGGTTTTTTAGAATTTTATAGCAAAAATAAAGTAAATCAATCTTTCGATTTAAAATACTACTAATCCCGGTTCCCTTTTTATCTGCTGTATACTATTGAAACTGCTGCATCTATAGTTTTAGTTTGCATGGAATTCAAATAAAGACTATTTCAGAATCTGCAAAGTTTGGATTTTATTTTTAAATCCTAAAATAAAATTCAAATTTTTCACGGTAAAGCACCTTTATAATTTCTTCCGATACCTTGATGACATCAGAGTAGCTCCGGAGGGAAAAATGATTTTTAATGGTTTGGTAATACATTATGTACAACTTATTATTTTGCAAAATGAAGGTAAAAGATTTTATTGGATTACATATGTGCACTGCCTGTTAGAAAGATTTTGAAGTAAAAACAAATATTAATTCTAAATAAAATTTTCTGTTTTTTACTATGAGTCAACAAGAAGAAAGATGTTATGACTTTGCCGAAAGTACACCCTAATGATACAATATTATTGATGCTGAATTAAGAAAAATATCTGTATGTAGTTTTGCTTTGTTATATGCATTTTTTTTTCAAAAATACATTCACTTATTTATTTTTAAGGATTATACGTCTGCTGTTGGTATAGTAAATAATTTATTTAAGAAGTTAAATTATCCACATAGATAAAACCGAAAATTAATTTTCCCAAAATTGATATATAATTTTTAAAAATGTATTAGAACAAAATTTGTCTAATCTTTTTTCATCTCTTTGTGCTTTTCCTCATTTTTTAATTGAAGGAAATATACTCCTAAGGATTTGTATGATTAGTAATAAATACTAGAATATTTTAAATTATACTATTTCTTTTTTGAAGTTCTCCATTTCACCTATCACATCTATTAAAGCATATTAATTCAGGAATATTTGTGATTAAAAGAAAACTAAGCTTGAATAGGGTGAATTATGTTTAAAACATCCAGGTATAATAAACTAGTTTTTATATATTTCTATCAAGCCTGCTGGATACAAACTTGTTTAGACAATTAATATAGGACTAAGAAAAATTAAAAATGCATATGTAAGTATAAAAAAATAGAAAGAAATTCTAATTTTGTTTAGAAAACTGAAGGACAGTACCGTAACAACAAGCAGGTCTAAGGTATTTTAGAATCATTTTAAAAATCCACTGCAAAAATTTAAGAACAAACTATAATGAAAAGAAAAAAAAATGACTGATAATTTTTTTTGGCAAATATTTAAAATATCATATATTTTTGGATTTTATGGACATTTTAATCAGTACATATCCTTGATGGATGCTTCAAAAATTTCTTTCGAATATTCCCATACTATGCTTTTAGTAACTGTAATTGTAGAGTGAAAATTCAAAAAGTGTTTTCATATGCCAGGCGTCTTTCTTATTTGCATTATAATCTTCAAAACCAGAAAAATAAAAGACTTTTCAAAAAGCGGAGTATAAAATGCTGTATGACATGTTAGATGCTATTAACAACTTCATCCGCGCTACATAATGGAGATGTGTACAGCTATTTTTTCCATTCTCCTCTTCTTTTACGTATCATTCGTATCCTTCCATGTATCGATTCTTTCCATTAGGATATAGGATACCATTTAAAATTGAAGCTATTATATTAAACTGGTATGAAAATTTAACTAAGTTAATAAAATTCTTATTGAATTGAAAAATGCTTTCAAAAGAAGTATTCAAGTATTAAGATAGTAAATAGAATAATTCAACTTTACATAGCTCATTTAGTAGCAGCATATGTATACTATTAAAGAGGTTTCATAATTTGATTAACATCTTAGAGAAGTATTATTTATTGGTTTATTAAAAAATTCAGTACATAATATAAAAACAAACAATAAAGCAAAATATAAGTTAAAAGAGTGGTCCATGTTTTTAACACATTAAATTATAGTACTGAAAAATCAGCAATGCTTAGAAATAGACGAGGTGCGATAACTTAAATTTTTTTTTTATTATACCTTATCTTTAATTATTTTAAAGCTTTAAAAATTTGTAAAATGTTTAGTAAAATTATGCTTAATAACAAAGTTTTTGGTATATAGAAGCCAATGAATGTAATTTCTACAAATGTCTTATTTTGTGTTTAGTTTCTTTCTAAAGTTTTAAGAAAATAGTTCGCTTGTTATGAAAAGTACCTCTTCCCGTAAACAGATTTTGCCAAAAATTTGATGAATTATTAAAGAAATATTAAAGAAAAATTACACGGCAATAAAATTTTATAATTGAAATAAAAATAATTTTTTGAGATAATGATATTTTCGAAGATCATTGTGAGAAAGCGGCAACATTTTATTTAAAAAAATTCAAAAAATTCCAAGGTACAGAACATTATTTTCGAAAGTGTATCTATGTTGAATCTGACGGGCCTATGTGGTACTGTTCCAACAAACAAACACATATTTTCTTTTATTATTATTAAAGATAATCATAACGTATATGTAAAGGGAGTACTAATGAGACATTCAGATGCCACCACTGATTTTAAAACAATCCCAAAATAAATAAATTTATTAAATTTATGATAATAACAAACTTGTAAATCATGCAAAAATGTGCAAATATGATACAAAAGGCAAAAACTTCAGTCATGTCACGAACAATTGATGCAGATATTCTGTCTGGAATAAAACATATCCTAGATCTCACATTGAATTTTTTCTTTCCTTAAAAGGATCAGTCAATCAAATGGGAGGGCAATCAACTTATAATCTGAAAATTCTTCGCCAAGGATAAAGCAAATAAACAAGTGCTAAAGACATATTTCATAATCTGGAATAGAACCAGTCCTCTCACGTTCGTGACAATTGCTTATTTTTAACTCGTAGTTTATGTAGGAAAAAGGTGATAGTTTTCCTTCTTTGATGTCATGTTACTTTCTTGACAACAATACGAAGCGAAAGTTTATATATATATATATATATATATATATATCGATGAGAAGTTAGTGCCCTAGAAAGTGTACCAGTAATGCAGTGATGGATGCAGTTTGGGAATTCCCTTATGGTAATCAAAATTCAGAATGCTGGAAGCTTTCCTGACCTTTTTAAAACAAGGTTACCCTTGTGTTACTGGTATGAAGGATTAAAATTATGCATGAATTTAAATCTCTTAAGTCTGAAAAATTATGAGAACATGTAGAATATTACCAGAAAAAAAGAGCTTAAATTACACATAAAAATAAAATGCAATTCATATGAGACTCAGAATATAAAGATAGTGTTTTACTGCCACCAAATACTATTAACGCTTTGCAGTTTGTATTTTTGTTTTAATGAAAAAATAATCCCATTTGGGGGTGGAAGACAACTCAAATATGGTGATAAATAAGCTAATTATCGCTTCTCCGAAGGATGTATAAATACTGTGAGGTTGAATTGCCTCCGTATCGATGTTGGGTTGCATCTTCGAGGGTGATTGAACCGACTATACCGTGGTGGAGATTATTATGCATTCATTTATTTCGATGCCTTACAATGATGTCGCGGCAATCTAAAAATTTAAACTTAATTTAAGAGGTTTAAACAGAATTTTAAATCTCTTTAATAATATGCAATGAATTTTCCGAAAATATTTCACATGAGACATTAGGTATTTCATAGACTTAGCTGTAAATATATAAGATTATTAATGGATGCAGTGCCTGCTATTAGCTATTACTCGTTCACAATTTAAGTACGGTTCTGTTAAATCTATTTTCTGCGCTTTTGGCGATCGTCTCAACTTTTTGACCGTTGTGAATTTTTATTAGCCTGCTGGAAAGTTTTTACTTTTTACTTTATTGAAATTGTTATCTTCTGTATAATCGAATTATTTCAAATTGGAATAAATAAATTCTTTTTACAAAGTAATGAAGTTGCTTCTTTTTATCGTTACTTTCTTGTTTGGTTGAAATAAAACTTGGTAGAATAGATTTATTAAAAAAGAAAAAAAAATGACCGAATTACTTTTATTTGTTGTAAATTAAATATAAACTGTTCTGCGAAATTTTAAATTTGTAAATGCAAATCAATAACAAAATCAATTTTTTTTAATTTAAAGAAGACCTATAGCAGTAATAATCAATTTTCATTCTTCTTTTCGATATTGAACAACCACCACAATTTTAGTTTGAAATAAGAAATATCGTGTTAGTATATGTGCCTTATATGCGGATCTTTGACCGAATCTGTCATTCGAATTTGAAGCCGAAACCTTATAAAATCAGACGGAGTTGTCTCCTCAAAACTTTCTTGCATTCTCTCTACTAAACTTGTCCTGCCAGAAAACGTCGTACATGGCAGTTACGTACAATAGTTATGAAATATTAACTTTTGCCGTAAATTTAGCATTTTTACTGAATCTTCAGTGTCGTCCTCGGCGAATTTTTTAGCGATTCATTCCTGGTATATAGTTAATGGTAATTAATGGTTGTGTTCTAAGCGATTTTTTTTCAACCTGTTGAAACAAATATTTGATATAAAACTGCACTTTTAGTCACGAAGTTCCATACCAATTTTGATATATTTAAGTCATTACGTTTTTGAACTATCGCGTTTGCTTGTTTCTGAAAGTACAGACCGACAGACCATCAACCACTTGTTGGATTTGGCTGAAAATGTAGTTGGTGTCTACTCCACAAATGTTAAAGCTGAGAGCCGAATCTTATCTATCTAGCTCCCTTCGTTTTGTAATTATCGTGTTAATATATATTTGAACAACCGGGCAGACGGATTTCTTTTGGACAGATCAAATCTACTCAAAATTTGATAGAAATTTTAAAATTTTGGGTAAAGACCGTATACCAAATTTCAAACGTCTAGCTTAAAGCATAATTGAGTTATTTTTGTCACAGACAGACGGACATTTTCCAATCAGAATTTTTCGAACTCAAGCGAGGTCTAAAACGTGGAGATTCGTCAAAATCTCAAGTTGGAATTTTTTGACGATTATTTTACTATAGTATTATTAGTATTTATCTATCTATTATCTATTATTATCTATACTAAGTAAATTTATTATCTATTATTTATCTATACTAAGTAAACAAGAAACTAAAAATCGACCAAACTTCATGAAAATTATAAAGGAGTATGATAATTAAGATTTTTATATTTTAAAATTCCTTTAAAACAAAGATGATAATGAATTTGGAATCTAAAGCCATACTTGCTAATCGCAACGACGTTACTATTTTAATGACTAACTTTAACGGATTGGACTTCCACTCCAAAGAAATATATTTACAAGTTTAAAATATTAATTTTGTTTAATAATGCTCATTTATTTTTCTAATATTTCTGTTATATAAATAAAACGGACAAAATATCTTATGGTGCTTTAAATTACTTGTCCTATACAAAAATGTCGTTTTGCGTTATAAAAACTGCCGAGTTTAGTAATTCTGACATGAAATAAACCAAATGATCTTTGATGTCACTCTTTTATGACTCTACATAAACTCGTGCCCACTGAGGAATGTGTGCATCATCAACTCGCATTCTTTCCCTGTGTCAAATAGCACTTTTTGATGATACCATTATTGTAATGATACGCATAGCAGTGTTAGTACTGCTCTTTCACAAGAGATGGCGCTGTTTCGTGAATTAGTGGGTGAAAAGTGGACGCGGTAGAGAAATTTTTAGAAATAAATGATTGTTCGCGAATCAGAATAATTGAGAGAATGCTTGAATTATGACATCAGAAAGGAGACGGATTGGTGGAGATGAAGAAAGTTTTCACAATACTAATATTAAATCAAATTTTATTACCCCCCCCCCGAAAAATAGAATAATAGAAACAAACCGGAGATTGTCTCCCCGCAACTTTTTCATATATTTCCTAATAAAGGTGTTATTCTCCTTTTCCTCTCATAAAAAAAATGTACCTCGAACATGTACAAATCGTTAATGTTACGAGTGCTCAGATTTTTATTTCTCATACATAATACTTTATGGTATAAATGGTATAACAGTATATATATATAAATATATGTGTGTGTGTATGCATGTATGTATGTATGTATGTATGGGGAAATAAAAATCTGATCACTCGTAGCGTATATATATTGTATTTTTTTTCTGGTCCATTTGAAACCAAATTTGACATAAAATGACAAATTTTAGCAAAATCATATGCCAAATTTCACTTATCTAATTTGCGGTGTTCATGAATTATCGTGCTTATACATATGCAAATGTATGAACCAACTGGTGGTCCTTTGACGAATCCTTTTAATACGAATCTTAACTTTAGATGCTAAAACCGTGTTTCATTTTTCCAGCCTATTTCTTTATTTTTTATGGCTAATGATATTATTGGCATTCAGACAAACAAACCTTCTGAGACTCAATTTCTCTCAAAATTTAACAGAAATCTACAAATTTAATATAACTATCTCACGCCAAATTTCATTAGTCTAGTTCAGAAGGAGTTTGAGATAGAATTTTCAGACATTGAGATATAATTTCCGAAATGTGTCTTTTTAGCCTTAGAGATGTCTGAAAAGTGGAGATTCAGCAAAGTATTAACTTTTCCTGTCAACTACAGTATTTTCTCTTTGTATTCTTCTATATGAGGAAGTAAAAATACTTATGTACACTTATCTCTATGCAAGATATTTCTGCAATATTTCCCCATTCCGAATAAAAGTATAAATGAAGATAAATATTAAAAGTGGAAGGATTAATCAGAATTTACATCCACTGTTGGATTTTAGATTATGGCATCTTTTATACAATATTATATAACATGTAACACTGTTTCTATGAGGTTCATCGGAAAAAGAAAATATACATTCTGTATGAGCAAATTTGTCATTTGTCATGGGTAGAAAATTCCACTGAAGATTAATTTAATGTTTTGATTTAACTTATTAAATTAACGTTCACTGGAGAAACTATTCGAGAACCGTTTGAGATCAACTGCGTATTGAAGGAGTTATTTGTCAAGGATTACTTTCACCCAATTCTCACGAATTCCTCTCCAGATTAACGTAAAGCCTTTTGATTCACGGCTGTCGACTTAAAATGCGCCAGTTCCATGTTACATCAAAAGAAACAAATGATGTAACCTAGGCCTTTCGCAAACGAAATCAAGGCTGTCATCGTATAAATGTGGGTTCGATTCCAAGCTGTATTTAGAAATGAAAATTATTCATTATAAATCATTCAAAATACCATATGTGATATATTGAGAGATAAAAGAATGGTGTTCAAATTTTATATGTGAAGTAATGTGCTATGTATATGCAATAATTTGAGTTTATCTGCATTCTTAAAATCAATTATTTTCTATTCTCTTGAGCTGAAACTTAAATTTTAATTTTTGAGTTGCCGAGTTTTGGCTTTCCACTTTTCTCAGTGTCTAAATTTTGTAATTTTAATAACCTAACATTAAGCAAATTATCACTTGACCATAAGCGCCTAAAATAAATATTTGTTCAAATGAATCTTTGCAAAATTCCTCTTTGGAAGCTATATAAGCTCTGAATACGTTCTAAAGTATTTTTCCCACTGCTTTTTATCTTGATTTAGCTCTAATATTGGTCTTGAATTTAATAAAGAACACTTTAATAACTGCTAAAAACTGAATCTTCTAAGAAAAAAAGAAGAATGAAGCTGTCATTAAAAGAAATTTCCCTGAAAATGCATTATATATATATATATAATCAAAGCAGTATTCGTCTTATTTTTTTTAACAAATAGAAAGTAATATCTTTATTTAGTGAAAAAATTAATTAAGTATTTGAAATAAATAGCATTTTATAGTAAAAGCTTGACTCAGTGGTGAAAAGGAACCCAAATGTAACAACAATAATAAAAAAAAGTAGGTCTTATACATTTTGTTTCTTTTTTCCAGGCTTTTCTTTTATATATACCGTTTCCCTACCCATGGAGAAGTTATGTAATTTTCCCTAATTAAGATAATAAAGTTATATATTATCTTGTGCATTTTGCAACGAAAAAAAAATTATGTTAAGTAATTCTTCAGCTTTTACTGGACAAGGAGTGTTATGCTACTATTTGCATATAGAATTTAAAGAAAGCTTCAAAGAACTGAAGTAACTACTAAACACAGTTCAGTACACACCTGAATTCGTAGAATGAATAAGGTGATGCCTTTAAACAAAATTAAGAACATTCTGCGAATGAATACCTAATGTAAAAAAGCACATTCATGGAAAATATAATTGAGCCTATGCGAAACTATTTCTAGAATTATGACTTGTTTCATGAGGCAGATTTATTCCTTATTAAAAGACTTATTCTTTTGTTATGCACATATTAATTTTTATTTTGAGAAAATTTTGTATAAAATTCTGTATCAGAGCATTTTACGAAAAAATTTGATTTCGTGTTTTGATAAATATCAAATGCATTTGTAGTAGCTTTGGAATACTTAATTGGATTGTAAGAGTTCAAAAAATGCATTCAACATGTTTCTAAAGAATCCAATTTCATCTAGTGATGTCATTTGTGATCAAGATTGCCACTGTATTTCTTTACTTGAACAATACTTATTCAAATGTACCTTAGGGGTTAAATTAATATCGTTAAATATACCATGCAAAAAATATTATATTTTTGAAAATTAAAAATACATTTTTAGCTATAACATTTCTCTGAAAATTAAAATTACATTTCTATTTATGACGTGGAAATTTGTCAAGTCTTGCCTTAACAGGATTAAGATAAGCAGCATTAAACAACGTTTCACACGAAGCCAATTATTGTGCTCAATAGTAGGCCACGCCTACCTCAGGCAGATCACGTGATCGCAATGGCACAATGACAAATAGCTATCTCACCGGGGCAATTAATTGCCATTGTCTCATTAGCATCACGTGATCTTCCTGAGGTAGGCGTGGCCTTCTATTACACTCAATAATTGGCTTCGTGTGATCGCTGCTTTACTGTCTCGAAACTGTTGTGACGAAATTTTAAGAGTATTTTTTTATACAGCTGAACAATGTAGAAATACGAGTTGTAATATTTTTGTATTAATTCAAATGAATTAATTGTTGAAGAAACGTGATTTAATATTAAGTTTTTACTGATTATAATGAGAAATGGAAATTAAAAGTTAACAAGAAATATTGTTAGCAAAGTTGGATTATCAAACAGACAAAGTAGGTAATAGGAGGGGCCTTAATTTTGAATAATCCTAAGAGAATTTTTTGAAATATTTTCAGGGTATCTAAATTCACACTATCATTTGATTTTGCGATATTTTCAGGATATCTAAATTCAAGCTATCATTTGATTTTCAGGGTATCTAAATTCACGCTATCACTTGATTTTGCGATATTTTCAAGATATTTAATTTGATTTTGTGATATTTTCAGGATATCGAAATTTACACTATCATTTGATTTACAAGGGTTATCGAACATACTGAAATTAAAATAAGGCGTCTTTTAAATTTGAGTACATTATTTTTTAATTCTTCATACCTTTATTATTTTTTTTAATTAGTGAGGTCTAATTGTTTTTTTATTATCTGACTGACTCACAACTGAACAATTTCGGTAAACTTTGAACACTTAAAATATATCAAAATTTTTACATTTTTTTTATTTTCTCAACATTTTTGCAACAGGTTTTCATTTAAAATTACTTTCAGATTTAAATTAAATTAGATATTTTTTTCGCAGACACTGAAATCAATTCCCTTGAAATCAAGTAAGATTTTTGTCCTTTCAGCCTGTGACAATACATGCTACTTAAAAATAGTGCTCATATTTAATTAAAATCAATAAAAAAATATTTCCTTTGGAAGTTTAGCAAAAATAAGGAACGCAGCTTTGAAGCTTGTATTGCCTATAAAGTTTAATCCATCACTAGATATTGGCCTTCCACAAAATTTCCCCTAATTGTATTTTTTCAAACTATGAACTATTGGAAAAGGTCAATAGTCAAAGAAAAGTTGACAGAAAGAAACGACATTTTCTTATATCAATGGACATACCTGTTTTAAAGATCAGAAAGGGACCTAGTTGCCATGGCAACGATTTTATAGCAAACTCTTTTCCAACAAAGGAAGAACTTCTATTCGCGAAGCAATTCTCTTCCAGTCGAGTGGATCAACTAAGAGTCGGGACTATTTCA
Organism: Argiope bruennichi; assembly: GCF_947563725.1. Lineage (NCBI taxonomy): Eukaryota > Metazoa > Arthropoda > Arachnida > Araneae > Araneidae > Argiope > Argiope bruennichi. The sequence goes on along the minus strand of NC_079152.1, from coordinate 110,265,814 downwards.
GGATGTGTGCTCCCGAGATTTTAGTCTCGAATCGAGAATAAAAGCTTAGAAATGACCATTTTGATAGCATTCAAGAGGCGAGCAGCTCATACTAACATAAAAAGATGTATACTTGTTTTTTAGCTTAAGCTAACTGTTGCGAATAAACATAGTATACAAATGTGATTTGAAATGGTTTTGTACAAAAACAATACTTTAGAGATAAATTTAAATATATTGGGAAAAAAGAAAACCACTGAAAATACACACATGAAAAACCACATGAAAAATTATCGATTGATTTATATAGGAACATATTTAAAATTACTAAGCACTTTTGGATTTTCAAAAATTTGTGGATAATTAAAATTCCAGTTTATTACTTTTTATTTTCTCATGTACATTTGGTAAAAAAAGTTTCCGTACGCAGCTATGACTGTTACTGAAAGTTTAATTTTTGCCAAAAAATATTTTGTTATGAGAATGAAAATTTTGAAATTGATTTAACACAATTTCATTGATTATTTGTGAATATTATAAAGAAAAAACTATCCAGAAAGTCAAATACGTAAATTGAAAGAATCAGAAAATGTCACTAATAAGGAACAAAAAAGTTTCCGTACGGTATTTACAAATTACATGAAAGATCTTTTCATTGCTGACCAATTTGATGATCGGTAAGTCTTCCTTTGGCCTTTATCACTTCTCTCAAACGTTGTGGTATAACCACCACAAGTTTTTTTGTTGTTTCTGGAGAAATGCTGTTCCAAATGTCTTAAATGGCCCTTTCGAGTTAATCTTGCTCTTTGCGTCCTATTTTTTTAAAATTCGCAACTGATTTCTTTCTATAAATGTTATATAGGGGTTAAATCGGGATATTGGGGAGGGCTAAGAAGTAGTTGTTTAACATGATAAAGACATTACTCTTGACAAATCTTGGAGGTGTGCTAATGATCGATGTCCTGTTGAACAGTAAAGTGAGTTCCAAGGGACAGTTTTTCTGCATTTTTAAAAAACGTTTTGTTTTAGAATTTCAAGATACATGTAACTATCCATATTTTCTTCTATAAAACATAAATTTCCGACACAAGCAGCACTCATACACCCCCATACTACGTTCCTGCCATGACCGTGCTTCACATTTCCACATAAATTCTTAATTAATATATGCTGCTTTGATTTCCTCCAGATCATAACTCGACCATCTGACCCCCGGATATTAAATTTTGATTCATCACTAAACAGGACAGATTTCCAAAAAGACAGAGGCTTGCTCCTTTGCAAACTCGAAAGACTTTTTTCTGTTGCGGTTGCGGAGACTGATAATAGGCTTCTTACGGGCTTCACGTCCATTTTAACCTTTTTTTTAAATGACATTTCTCACCATTTGTGGTATGATTTTAATGTTGTAATCAACCGTTAAATCTATTACAAATTGAGGTGCACTAATACGCTGTATTATCTTGCACTTTACACATGATATTGCTTTTATGCAAGCGATTTAACTTCGGAGGTCTTCCGGATCGATTTCTATCCTCAAACGTTTGTAGCTCACGGTATCTTTGAATAATATACTGCACTGTAGACTTTGGTTTGTTAATGATTTCACTGGTTCTTTTCCCGTAGATAATTCATCTTTTCCAAACTGAATCACTAACTCTCGAATGGCTTTCTGAGATTATTCTTTTTAGATGATCAGCTGTAAACTGGATTAAATAGCTGTTGTTACATCGTGTTCTTCACTCTGACAAACCATCAAACTTCAAATATTTACTGCGGGCCAATTGTAGAATACGACAGGAAGAATTTGCATATTGTGCACGGAACTTTTTTTGCATGGCATTTCGTCATTTATCGTAAAAATTGTAAGAAGACTTGCTGCGTTTTGTAAAGCAAGGAAATTTATTATGAAACTCCTTTTAAAGATTCATATTAACCATAATATAAGTAGTTTACAAAGATAAAAAGTAAAAAATAGAAATTATGCTAGTTTATTTTTATTTTTAGTCTCCCGTACGGAAACTTTTTTTACCCACTATATGTAGTATAGAGAAAGTATAATAATCGCCAAAAAAGTTGAAATCTAAATTTTTACGAATCTCTACATTTTAGACCTCCTTGAGTTCATCAAACACAGTTTTCAAACATGTCAGTCTAGCTCTCTGTCTGCCTCTGACAAAGATAACTCAAGAGTTAGTTACTTTCAGTTAGACGGATAAAATTTGGTGTATGCTCTTAGTGCCGAATTTGTAGATTTTAAAAATTTTAAGCAAATTCCGTTTAGAGGAAATATGTCTGTCCGGCTCTTCGAATATAAGTTAACACGAAAACTACAAGACGGAGAGAGCTTGACATATAAAATTATGTAGGCAGAATTAACATCTATAGTCTAGACACCTATCAAATTTTGAACCGCTTTCAATAAGAGGTTGATTGTCTGTCGGTCTGTACTTTTAGAAACATGTTAACGTGATAACTCAAAAACGGGGTTATATAAATACATCAAATCTGGTATGGGATTTTGTGACTACAAGTGTAGTTTTGGTTCAAATTTTTGTTTCAATCAGATGGGAAGAATGCATCTAAAACAGTAAATTTGATTTTTGGATGCTATTAACCTCATGCCAGCGATTAACCTCATGCCAAATAACTCGCCAAATATGACACGATAGATTCAGTAAAAATGTTTAATTCACATCAAAGGTTAATATTTCGTAACTATTGTAAGCCAATACAATGCAGGGCGTTTTTGGGATAACATCTTTATTGCGAGAAAATTTTGGTGAGACCACTCCCGCTGGTTCTAATACGAAATATACAAAGAGAAAGTATTATCAATAGATTAGAATCTTGAGAGTTTAAAAATTTTCTATTTAGTTTAGTTATATTGACATCCCGTTTTTAAGCAACACTTCGATTATAATGGGACGGACCTCATAATTTTGATGACGAGGACGACACCTTAGCTGGCACCACCTCTCCAAACTTTTACACTACACCAGCGAGAGGACCTTTGGCCCCGACTTATTTAATGTGCACCAGACCCATTTACACGACGGTTCTTCGGCGGAATCGGGACACAAACTTGAAACGAGACCTTTCCACCATGCCAACGCGGCATTTAAAAAAACTCTCTGAAACCAAATAATAATTCAGGTGATCAAAATTACACAGACATTGGACATCCTGGCGAATGAAAATTGGTAACTCATCTTTATATCGGAGTTGTAGATGCCCATTGTACTTTGAGTAAAATTCATCAGAGAGAAATTAATCTAACCGAGTATATCTGTCAATTTGTCCCAGTGCAGCTGAAAACGGCAACTCAAGAGCACAACAAATTAGATGGAGAAATCTGGCAATGAGTTTTATCATCAAACCTGGAAACAGCGTTGAATCTCGAATCAAATCTTGAAACTGATTCACTGTTCATCAGTTAGGCTGTTTCTGTATATGCGAGCGTTATAACTAAAAAAATGGTATTAGGTAAGTAGCCATTACTTCGTAATTATAGATCTATTTTCGACTGTGGACTCGACAGGTTACCAGTAGGAGATCCAAAATTAATACTTGGTTACCTTTACCATTTGACAAAGTTAAATATAAAAATTGCTACATCATAGACATATGATGTGGCAAGATCAACAGAAGATAATTAATTTTTGCTTTGCTAAGGAAATTATATGGGCAATGGCCATGAAAAAAATCGAACGTTTCGAATTATTACATTGTTAAGAATGTTTTTACATGTCTTTCAGTTTATTGAAAACGCTATTTTAATATAGCGAATATTCCTTTTTTACCTATTTTACTTCCTGTTTATTAATGGAAATATCTTTGATTAAAATGAGTTCTGAAATATTTTGATATTTATTCAGTAGAACTCGATTGCAATCACTAATAACTAGAACTGATAACAAGTGAAAGCAATGTTGTACGTTATTAATACCAGTTCGGAATATAATTCATATACATTTAAGGTGATCCATGTATTTGAAAATAATTTTAGTTCTTAAGTAATCGGTGTTACGCATCATGAAAATTCATGTTCTACGTATTTAAAAAAAATAAGAGATTCGAATCGGTAGTACATGAAAACGTTAATATTACCATGTTCCATTTTTTTCGAACTTCTGAATTAAAGGAGATTCAAAACAATGCAGCGTGGTAACATTAACAGAAATATATTCTATGAAACGAAGAAAAGATCAGTATAAATGCTACGATAAAAACCAAAGATCTATAACATCTTAAAATATTTCGAATGAATACAAGAAATATGAATAACAATTAAAAATTAAAAACATAACCGTGATTCTTTTACAAAAGATAAAGTATCTGATTTGGATTTGATCTAGTTTCTAGTTATGTTAATTCTTATTATTTTGCCTGAAATTTTTACTATAATCTGAAAAAGAACTATTTAGAAAGAATTTTGAATAAAAATGCTACAATAAAAATATTTTTTAGATTCAAGAAAACGATTTTCGTGATTTACTAAATCTTTAGTTAAAATCGTTTTATGATATTGCCACTATGGGATGAGACGGGAATAAGTTTTCAATTATCGTTTCTTCGTTTAAAAATTTTTCTACAAGTTGATGGTGTTAACAGTTTTCCGTTATATACAGGAAATTCAATTTAAACGATGCTAAAAGCAAGCAAAGGCCTTATCTTTTCACTAAGCTCACGAAGTAAAACTATTCCAAATAAAATCCCAGTCTTACTCATCTGATTTTAAAGCTCAGCAACTTTGAAAAGTGCCTGACAGAATTTTAAGTCTTGGTTATCCGGAGGGAAAAAGTTTTCGACAGAATCAATTTCTTTATAACGCTGTTTCTTTCTTTCTTTCTTTTTTTTTCGCACTAAGCCGAAGACTTGATTTTTTGTTGTTGTTTCTTTTTAAACGGATGTCTTAAGACCTATTTTTAGGATTTAATTTTTATCCCATTACATGGATTTTTTTTTATCACAGTACGTTTTACTTGGAAGATAATTTCGATAATTGTACTTTCTATTTTGGAACTTGCATAGCAGAAAGCACAATTATCAGTTTGTATGGTAAAAATTATTTTTCCTTTGACTTATTTAACATTTATTTAACAACAAATATTCTCATTTGGCATAAAAGAATATTTTCAAAAAATGTCCAATATTATCTCCATCTCTCACTGTGTTTTCTTTAATTTTGTTACATTAGTCTGATGATTTCGTTATATTGACTGCTCCTATGTGGTATGCAACGAAACGTTCTTGAAATAAGACCAATAAAAATCTTTTAAATTGAACAAAATTACTTTTATACATATTGTTTTGCCACATTACTTTTCAGTTCGTTACTTTGAGGGTTTTTTTTTTATCCATAATTTAACCAGCAAAAATGGTCTTCCCAAAACATTCTCGCATAATCGTAACCACATATCCAACAATTATGAAAGAACATAATAGGTACTATCTTTTATGATTAATTGTTGGTATGCGACTAATATACAAGTCACAGACAACCAAATGTGTATTTTGGACACTTTTTTTTTCAAATTGATTGAAATCAAAATTGGACTCAAAACTACAATTACAATCATAAAATCACATACCATTAATTACATTTCATAAAATTAAATCATTACGTTTTTGAGTTATCATGTTTAGATGCTTGTGAAAGTATAGCCAATAGACCATCAACTCCTTGATGGATTTGGTTTAAAATTGAACACAAATCTGCAGTACTTGTTAAAAATCTGTGTACCCAATTTTATCTACCCATCTCCTTTCATCTTTTAGTTATAGTGCAAAATATATCTTCCAAATTAATACATCTAAATGCGAGTGCATCTAAAAATTACAATTCACTCGAATTTGTATGCAAATACATATACGGTGTTTTCATTACAACTTCGTTATCTCATTTCATGGTTTCGAAATTCTAGAGGATTGTATCGCAAAATGTGATAAGATATTTTAAACCAATCAATTCGTCTTTTGAAATATATTTAAACTTAAAATATGAAACAGTACATGCAGAAAAAGACGCCTTTTCTCTGCACTTAGTAAAGTTTGTTTAAAAAATGGGAAACTTTAGGGAAATAATGCAATTCTATACACGTACATTAATTTTTCCTTGAAAGTTAAAATTCTTTCAACCTTAACACGATATGATACTATGATATCTTATCATAAAATATTAATTGTTCTAAACTTCGAAATCTTTTTTTCAAATACGAAAATATATACTATATATTTCAACATTTTTCCAACTAGAATATTTCTGGCTCAAGAAAGTTAAAGAAAGTGTGGTGAAAGTTCTATAAAACGATTCGTACGATTCAAATCGTACCGAGAATTAATTGAGGCAGCAGTTTCCGATTAAGGTCGGAAGCGTATAATCACGGCATTTATTGAAGGCACTATCCAATTCAAACAGGGAAGAGAATCGATTCGAACATTCCAGTGTAATCGATGAATGAGTAGATGATCTTCGAAAACGTACAATGCAAAGTTTATAGTTCACTCGTTAAATTGTAAATTAGAATTCAGAATCGGAAGGATGAATACAATGAAACTTTGGAATTCGTTGCAGAACGATGAGTCTTACTTTACAGTTCTTCGAATGGATGGTTAAATGAGATTTTACAACTGAGAGAGATTAAGGAATTGCAAGTATTTCAAACAAACTAGCTGTAAATGTTTCCTGATAGATATACCAGTCGTAAAGCCTTGTATCATGTCTTAAAAGTTAAGCCATTTTGTAGTGTTTCCCATGTTTCATTTAACGTAAATATGCTACAATATCATGATTTTATAATTTTCGAGTTTCATGAGCATTTTCCCTTTAAATCTCATCTTTAATTATACCCCAGGAAATGTTTGTATTGGGGCGAGTTTCAATATCTCACGCATTGAGTACAATTGAAGTGCTAATAGATAAAATTGTTTGTAGCAAAATGTACAAATCTATATACAAAAAAAAAAAAAAAAAAAATTCTATATACAAAACTAACGTACGTGGCACAGAAATCTAGTTTATTACTTACTAGCCGCCTTTTAAGATTGGAGACCAGCCGCTTCACCAATCTTAATGCTCGTTAAAATTTTAATAATTAACTATTTTATGTAATTCCTACTTTAAAGCTTCTTCATTAAAATATTTTAAAACTTCAAATTTCAATTCACTCAGAATATTATAAAGGCCTTCAGTCATAACGTAATCTGTATCTCTCCAATTTTCTGTTAACTCCCGTAGAATTTATGCTTTAAAGTGGAAATGATTTAATCTGCAATTAATATAATAATATTTTTTACTGAAACAAAGCATTTTTTTTTTTTTTGTAATATGATTACTGAAAACAGAGTCACTGAGCATTTAAACCTTATGGGCACTAAAGAATATCTTTCTTAATTTATGTAATATCTCAAGAATTTGTCAACCAAATATTTTCAGATTCATCTTGAGCAGGTATATTCATTAACAATGTTTAATTTTAAATGCATCAGACACTAAGAAAATAAACAGAATCGTTTAAAATAATCGCTCGAAAACAGGTTAAAAAAACTTAAAAAGCGATGTTCTTAAAACTATAAGCATATACAAAAAATATATAACATAAATACAATTTAATCATAAAAGCACACCACTAACCTGAAAATAATTTAAATCAAATCCGAATCCGTTGAAAATAGATGTCAACAATCAGAACACAATGCGCATGCGTGAATTTTCTAGGCCAGTTGGGGTAACGCTACGCAGATTAGAAATTTTTAATTTCCTTTATTCTGTTTTAATTCAAAAGTACTTCAGAATGAATTTGAAAGATCGATTCATTAACAATGTTTAATTTTAAATGCATCCAACATTAAGAAAATCAACAGAATCGTTTGAAATAATTGGTCGGAAATATGTTAAGCCTCACCTCATTAGCGTGGGAAAAAAGCTGGAGCTTTACTCATTTGGCGGTGGGGAAGTGAAGAATTTTTGTCGGGAAAGTTAGTTTTTAATTAATTAAAATTCTAATTCAAAATTTAAAAAAAGGGACCCCAGGTGCACATTTCCGACTTCCAAGGTATACATGTACCAAATTTGGTAGCTGTAAGTCAAACGGTCTGGCCTGTAGAGTGCCAACACGCACACACAAACACACATGCACATTGAGCTTTATTATAAGTATAGATTACGGAATATTTGCGTACAGATTTCTATTTCTGTATAGATTTTTTTCTTTACTTTTAATAAATACTTAGTTTTTGTTTTATTGTGTTATGATGCTTTTAATGTTAGGGTAGGTTTAGTTTGATTAAATAAAAAACTTTTTAAGAGTAATGATCACTTCAGTTGCTTTTTTAATGTTAAAAAATTCAAACTCATTCAACAAAATATTCAATCGCAGGCCTTTGCCAATGTTGAAATTAAAATTAAAAAAAAAAAAAAATCTTTTATCATTAATTCCGAAACAGGATTTTCACTTCCATTTATATTTTGTAGAATTTATACTTCTAATTAATGCCACAACAACTTATTGCAGATGATTCAAATGAAGTCAGATTTTTAAGTCATATCAAGCAATCTCAAATTTTATAAGATGCATTCCCGCGTTAAATCTGTCGTGGTCACAAAGTCCTCCATGTCGAGAGTAATACCACTGGGGGTACTGGATCAGGGGTGTTCGTTCTCTGATTCAGGTCTAAATTACGATCTGTGGATGAGTGAATGAAATGCGTGAATGAAGTCCACCCCGTAAAAAGGGTTGTGACGTGTGTATAGCAAAGTCGTACTCTTGGCCCTAGATGGCGCTACTATTGAAACAAGAGGCGTTCCCCTGAGGCTTAAATCGGCTGTCTTCGACAGCGGACTTGTCCATGGCAAGTGCCATTAGAAACAAACAACAAACAAACAACAGATGCATTCCGTTTTAATCGTTTAATAGCTTAAAAAGTCACTCATGGCGAGGAAACTGGTCGCCAAAGATGTCTAGTATTATTAAATAAATGAGTTTTAATTATAATTCAAATTGATGAACAAGATATAGAAGCATTTTGAATTACTTCCAAATTATTTAATATAAATTAAAAAGCGATTTACATTCAATTTCTTTTAATTAGTTTTCAAATCAAGAATTAATTGGTTAATTTCAAAACTATAGAATACTAAGAACAAAGTATTTTGAATTTTGTTGTAATCTCTTTCAACGTCAAATGAAATGACGGACTATATTTAGATCTCGATGTATAAAGAAATGATTCTTCTTTTAGGATTTGTTGAAATTCCCCATAAAGAGCCTCAAATAATGAAGTTTATAATTTTCTCGGTAAACAACGCATGAAAAAATCAGTTTAATAAATATTAAATGTGATCGAAAATTTATCTCACTCAGTTTTTTTTTTTTTTTTTTCAGAAAACCGTTAAAGCACAGAATTCCGGCACGAAATTTATTCTAGACAACACGAAATTGATTTATTTCATTGTTATCTACTGATCAGAGTATTTTTTCTGGAAAAAGTGTTTCATTTATTGAAAGATAATTGGACAGTACATCAAATTAATAGATCAATTTGATATGTTAATGTAGAATTTTGCAGTTAATTATAGATAATTAGAAAGTGGGTTTTAAGGTGAAAAACTAATATTATAAGCTTAATTATATTTTCCTAATTCTGTATTTAAAACATAGACATTACTCTTCTATTATCAGTTTATATTTGATTACAACTTCTTTTAGCGAAAAATTCTGAAATGTATGGCAAGCGGACTCTTGCAAAAAGACTATGTACTCTTTGCTTTTATGACAGAGAAATTTGCTTTGTTTACACTGATAAGAAAAGCGATCTTATAACTTTAAACTAACAATTATCGCATATATATATATATATATATATATATATATATATATATATATATATATATATATATATATATATATATATATATATATATAATATAGTTTGAGTCAAATTTTATATTCAGATAAGGTTTTAAGTTTATCTATATAGGTATCTTCCCTAAAAAAAAATTGACTTTAAACAAAAACAAAACAAAAACATTATAACTATCAGAGCTTTTTTCTATGTGCTCTCATGCTGATAATATCATATAGCGCCATCTCGGACTCAATTTCACGATTGAAAAAACTGAGTGTAAGTTCGAAATATAAATAATGATAAACTTTGAAATGAATCCTGTAATACAGCAGATTGCTTATAATAATATGTTAAACTAAACGCATTAATGGCTTTTTTTATTTAAATGACCAATTCATACGTAGGTAAGATTGAAAAATATTCATATGTAATCAATATGCGATTCGTATCTAAATATTGCCTTCGAAAAAACACTAAAAAAAAAACAACATTGCTGAGCGAAGGATGGTCTTCCAGATATTAAATCTATAAAATGCCAAGCAGCAAAAATAAGAAATATGAAACATCTTGGCAATATAACTTTCTTTCATTTATGGGCGTATATTTTCTCTCTTGAAATCAATTCCATACAACACGAAATACGTTGATGCAGTTTGTAGTCGAACCCTAATAATTACCGGACTTCCCCTTGGGGTGCATGTTTCCCGAATCAGCCATTGAAAGTATGTTATATTTATTTAAATACCTGATGTTCTGTGTTTGAGGTCAGGGGGTTGCTAATAACTCCGTTTTTGGACGACTTTTTTTTTCTCCCTTCTTTCCTTTGCTACACTATTCTTTTTTTATTTTTTTTATTTATCATCTCGCTTAGCTTCGGGCAGGAGGTTAAAGACCTCCAGACGGACATGTTGCATCTGCGATTAAGATACCTAGATATTATACTATTTATTGTCACCATCTGCCTTGTCTCTTTTTGATATTCTAATTGAGATTGGCTTATTAATTGGAGTTCAACTTATTTATGTTTTTTGGGGATTGCCGACATTGGTTTGTCATCGCATGCTGGGATGAGTGAGTGACCGCAAAAGGTTGGAGTGGTTAGCTATAAATTAATGCAAATGGCGGTTAGTGTCTGCGAGGAAAGTTGGAATCAAATAACTCAGGGAAAAATATTTTTAATATCTTCCATTTTCATGTGCATTCAAGTCTCTTTGTAAGATTAAAACATTTTACACATAATTGAGATTTGCATTTATCATTGAGAGTTAGTCTTCTGGTACATATTTAATTGAGATCTCTTATTTAATTGAGCTATTTTATCGATACTATTGTCAATGACCCCTTACTGATGATGACGGGATTAGTAATAGCTAAAAGGAAAACACCAGTGCCATTACTGGAACTAATCTCTGTAGGCGAGAGAATAAAAAGCTAAATTAATCAAAAAAGAAAAGAAATATATGAACGAATTTGTCATTCATAATTGTTGCTATTTTTACATTTTTTCATTAATAATTCATTGAAATTAATGAGTGTTTTTTATAGTTATAAACATCTCAATTCAGAAAAAGAATCAAAATAGTTATAAACATCTCAATTCAGAAAAAGAATCAAAATAGTTATAAACATCTCAATTCAGAAAAAGAATCAAAATGTTTGCGATTCAAGTTAGTCGAGACAGTTTCAGACATTGAGTGTTTATCCCGGTTTAAAGAAATACAAAGAAAGGAAGCAAGAGTAATAAAAATAAAACCCAGATTTGTATTGAATTATGATTGATTTCTAATTATGATTACCTCCTATTTTAATTACTAATAAGTAGTTTATATTTTACAAAAATATGCATTCAATTAAATTTAAAAAACAGATAAAAGTTTATACATCGTGTTACGAATACTTTCAGTGCCTACAAAATTCGAAATAAAGACATAAGTCTATTTTAAATCAACGTTACACATACCGTTAAACGTACATTTAACGGTACATCTAACTAAGGCAATTAGTTTAGAATGTAATTCGATGTACGTTAACGGTACATTTAACTCCATCTAAATACGTTTAACGGTAGCTAACTTTATATCAAATCTTAAAACATATGAAATCAGCAGGTTTTTCGGATTAGCTGGTAAAATTCTGATATTCGACTTTTCCTTCAAGACTGAAAAAATGCTCTAGTTTTTAATTAAAATTATCGAACTGACCATTTAATTGCTCATAGAATAATAAATTTAGATTTTTAGGTGGTTGATTAGATGGTTTGAAAATTTTTCCTTTCCATACAAAGAATATATTTGAATTACCATACAAGGAATATGGTAATTCAAATATGTCCAATCTGTCTGAAGAACGATAGCCAAAGCAATGGCAAAAAATATGCACTCTCATATTCTAGAGCGTCCTGAATTGATGTTCAAAAATCAGATGATTTTTACGAAACCTTCAAAAACTACAGCATCTTATTCAAATGGACTATTATGGAGAATCTGTGATCTTTAGTTCTACAATTTCTTTATAAATGCACATTTTATTTATTATCAATAGTTAAATTAACAATTGTGTAACAACAATGTAATTTAATTTTAAAACTTTATTAAAATTTCACCAGAAGATAAAAAACACTCGAATCAGAGACCATCTCTCAATTTACAGACTATACCAGCGAATAGAACAAAATAACATGATGGATTTAATATTTCTAAATTTAAAATTGTCGATAAAAAGTATGTACATAAAAAAAAATTTGAACGGGGATGTATGAACTTGATATTTCTTCCATCAACACAATCTATGTATTATTACGGAAAAATCCAAATTCCGTCCTAAGCTGTGCGATGAAAATTCCAACAGGTTCCATAAGACACTTTATTTCACATGAAACTACGAGACACAGACGAAATGTACACATGAACAACATTTGAAATTTACAGCAGCTCAGAGATACCAAATCGCTATTAAATTCTAACAGCACAAGTACTCGGGTACTGCAAAAAAGAAAGACTTCACTCACTCTCGATTCGACTACTACTACCGACTGATTTCAGCCCTGTCATTTGTTTTTTAGTTACAGTAATAGGGCATCGAATATTCTAGAAAAATATTTCATCTTCTCTTCTAATCTATATATTCCGAATATTCTCGAATATTATGAATCCTTCATTTTTGTCAACAAGGTCGAGAGACATCTATTTAGCACTCATTCCTGTTCTATGAAATAATCTTCCTTAACAGCAGACTTAATGTGCAGGAATTCAATATTAAAAATTCGTATCAGTGTGAATACTAAACTCACTATTATTTGAGTTTATCTGAACTTTTCGAAGAAAGCAGCAAAATTTCTGGAATAAGGCATATTTTCAGGTATATGAGCACTTTTGAAATACACCATCAAACTAAAATTGCACACTCAAATATTTTTAGAAATTTAATGTTTGAATTTACATTTGCGGAAAAGATTATTTTTGTAACAGCCCTTTGAACAATTTCTGAAGTTAAAGTATTCGCCCTTTTTGGGAGTCAGTACTCATGATAACGGGTGACGTTGAGCAAATTTCTACGTCAATTTGTTCTATCTGCTGTTGGAAAGAAGTTTTGTGGTTTTAGAAACTTAACCACCAGAGTTAAATGAACTTGCTTGAATTATCGTTTACATAAAATGAACTTTTAAAGATTCTTTTGGAGATGATCAGATTTATAACATAATTTTAAATTTAAGCACTTTTTATAGCGTTTTATAAACAGTTTAGAATTTTCAATGGTTCAAACTTATTTTTTTATTGCTCAATACCAACGTTCAGCTTATTTAATCAACAAAATGTCTTTCTCTCGCACTAGTTTGAATTGCTTATATAACTTTTATAGATAGCATACTTCTTGAATTCATGCCTTATATATTCATCAGCTGTATGTCTTATGACAAAGATCATATGAAATAACAATTCGTTCGAATAATATATTTCGTCTCTGTTATTTCAAAGAGTATTTTGTGGAAACTAAATACAGCAAAAAGCGAAATTTTGTTTTAATAGCAAGAACTGTTAGTAACAAATGGAATTTTATGATAATATATATTACTTACAGCAATGGCAGCAGATGCAGCCAACTTACTCAAGCGTTTTATATCAATTAGATACTTTGGCAAATTTGGCTTTTTCTATTGATAAAACAGACGGTTTGTAACTTTACATTTTATTTAAATTTGAGTTAATTATAGATGTTAAAACAACATACTTTTGATTATTTTGTTAGGAGTAGGGAATCGATTATTGAGGTTCAATTCACGTTTCATCATATATTCAAAATATACTTAAATATGACCATTATCTAACACAATATCATGTTGTTTATCTTCGTTCGAAAGGTCCATAAATGAAAACAAAATCCGTGTATGATTCGTACTCCAGAAAATGTAGAGTTAAAGTAGCGGTATTACGAATCCACGCCGATCTACCGGGAGATATTTCACAGAACTTGAATACTCAAGCGTAAATGGATGTTTCGCATGACACCATTTTTCTTTCATGAATTCATAAAATACTATGTCATCACGATAAAAAGTTATGTCATCATGAATGCTTATACGAGGACTGTCTAAAAAGTATACGATCTTGAATTTCCCTGAGTACGGTAATGATGCTAGAGCGGCACCACTGGGCACAGTGGAAGAAGACGACTTAATGCGCCTGCTTGATTTTTTTCCTCCGTATTCGAGTGTGTCAGTCGCTGCCTGTTGACAGCTAAGTAAGGTGCTGTTATGAACAGTTGTCGGGTTTTTCATTTCTGTCAAGATGACTGAACAAGTTAAACATAGATACTGCATCAACTTTTGTCAAAAACTTATTGATTTTCAAGACGAAACGATTCGTAAGTTTCAGTAAGTGTTTGGAGATGCTGACATGGGGTTAACATAAGTGAAGTGGTTTAACCGATTAAAAAAATGACCGCTCATTGTTGGAGACGATCACAAATACATCACTAATAAGCGCCGGATGGACAAACAGTGAAAAAAGAGCACTATGAACAAGTTTAACGACGACTCAGAGATGCAGTTCGGCACAAAAGACGAGATTTCTGGACGACGGAAAACTGGCAGTTGCGTCATGACAATGCTCCGCTCATTCTTCACACTTGATTCAAACTTTCTTGGCGAAATACAGAATTCAAGTCGTCTCCAACCTTCCTCTTCTCCTTGAGACTTCAGGATGTTTCCGAAATTGAACTTTCGGTTGAAAGGATCCCCTTTTGAGAGTAGAGAAGAGATCAGGCAGAACGCGACAACGGAGATAAACATCATTCCAAAAGAAGCCTTCCAGGAGTGTTTTTGGAAGTGGAAGGCTCTGTGGGCTATGTGTGTAAAAGTGCAAGTGGCGTAGCGTACTTTGAAGGGGATGAGGGTCTTAATTTCGTCACATAAGTAATATAGTTTTCGTGACCAAAGGTCGGATCCTTTTTGGGACAGCCCTCGTATAAGAATTTTTTTACTGCTTAAATTAAAAATTGAGTTTATTTTAAAACCATCGTACTAATATTCCCCATCTTGTACTAGAACACTAAAAGGGCTACTTTAGATTTTTTTTATCAGTATGTCAGTTGTGTTAAATATATGAGTAAACTTTTAAAATTTCAAAATTTATGATTGATGAACTTTGAAATCAAGAAAGAGTTTGATCCTACATGCATTTTGTCACCCACATGAATATACTTAAGCCAAATTTGTTAGATGAAGCTCTCGCTATCTGTTCTACAGAGTGCAAGTAGAAATTTAGATTTATTAACATTAACGATTTATTCTGGAATAGTAGAAAAGTCAAAAAAAAAAAAAAAAATAATCTCCGATTAGTAATTTAACGAAAGCTTTTGAGGAATCATAATGAGAAGAAAATGAAATTAACTAATGGAACGCTCACTTATAATCTTATTTCAAATTGATGTGTATAAGACAGATAACATAATACTCCATGTTTCTTACATAACATTTGCGGCCCTTATAAAATATTAAGATAATTTGAAAGGACCTCAGCCTGTCTTAATATTCCCCATTTCTGTCTAATATCACTCCTTCTCATTATGTTGGTTATATATTCTGATCTCCCAGCTCTGATGATTGACTAAATTATGAAACTGGCATTGATATTAATTTTAATGTCAGATATCTGCAATGTATAAGTGTCTTTCATATTTCTCTTACAATTTTTTATGAACGATTTTAATATAATCCTATACCTTTAATTTTTTTCTTACTCCTTAACGTTTGCATCTTTAAATAAAATTAAACTTTTTGAAAACATTCTTTCATTAACATATTATAAAGTAATATTTAAAAATGAAAAACAGAGACATCAAACGCACAAGGTTCTGATGTAAATTCTCTAAACGAATTGGAATTTTAATCATATTGTTACGAACCTGTGATGCGGCTTCCCAGCATAGCTGGTTCCATAGGAGGTCCCAAAGCTTGGCGATAAACTTGGCGACCATTTGGCGACTTGGCGACGAATTTGGCGACTTTGGTGCCAAAATAGATTCTACCCGAAGCATCAAGAATTTTCCCGACCCGTCCAGTGGGAACGGAGATACGCCTCGAACGTTCCTGATTGGTTGAGAAGCTTCTAGCCCCGCCTCCTGAGACCTATAAAAGGAGCAGCCTGTAGCTTCCGGAGTCGAGCTAGCAACTGAAGAACTCCCTTCTCTCCTAGAAACCCTCCAAATACTTAAAGACCTCAGAGAAATACTGAAAGAATTCCCTAAATTAATTGAAGCAGCCAAGCTCGCAAAGAAAACTGAAAATAAAGAAGAAAAAAAGATGATAATCCTGAACGCACTGATCGGCTAAGTCCTACCAAAAGTAAAGTCAATCCTCTGCAAATTCCCAGCCTTCTGATTGGTCACCTACGTACAACAGTTTATCCCTCACCGAACTCCGAAAACTCTCTGCATCACCCTCTCCTACTCCCCTGACAACCTGCTTTCCTATTGGCCGAGACAACTCTCCCACTCTCCCTCACCTCCAAAGACCAAATTTCGTTTGAAGATCCATGCCACTTGCTCTGCTTCCACCACCGAGTCAAGACCCATCACAGTTATCATGGCAAAATACTTAAAGTCATGTTCTCCACCAGTCATGTCATTTAAGGGGATAGTCCTACTCCAAGGACGGGTACCCCGATAAGCTATCATCGAGATCGAGATTCCGGAGTCGAGCTGTGAACCAGTGGTGAATTGGGTCGTGAACCAGATCGGAGAGAGTGGTCGTGAATTGAGTAGTAGTCGTCGTAGTCGGAACCGACGGAAAGAACTGGCCTTCCAGAGATAAGCGGAGCAGCGACGGAGTGAAACTAGTGCTGAACTGAGCTGTGTGCTACTGTCTGTTGTATGCTGCTGTTTTATATGCTGCACGTCTCGGCTGAAGATAATCGTCTTCTGTGCTGTATATAATTGTCGTCTTTGTGCTGTCCTGTGTGTCTTCGTGTAAATAAACGTCGTTGTTTTATTTTCTACTGCCGCCTGGTGATTGACCGTTCTTCACACCATATAACCCCCACTATCCAAACGAACCCCGGAAAATTTCGTAACAATATTTGTAGCATATAATTTTTCAAAATAATCGCACCGAATACAAATGAGTGTAATTCGTTCATAAAGAATGATAGAAAAAAATTAAAGCAAAATTGAAGGAAATTGAAATACTAGATTGGATATGTTATAATTTCCTTTTGCAAATTTTCTTGATAGACAATCAGGGCTGATTTAAGTATTTCGCAGCTCTGGGTAGTGACATTATGAACCCGCACGTTTAATAAACTGGTCAATTTGGTTTCAAATTTCAACATTTTTTTAATTTAATCAACATTAGATTATTTTTCATTTTAACTTTATTAAGATATATATTTATTATGATTTATAACTATATGGCATTCACAATTGTATGCAAACATTAAGAAAGCTGACGCTAGTTGTTTATATCTATACTTTTATATAAAGCTCAATGTGTGTGTGTGAGTGTATGTGTGTGTCTGTTGGCGTTCTAAAGAAAAGACCATTTGACCTATAGCTACCAAATTTGGTACGTGTATACCTTGGAGGTCGGGAATGTGCACCTGGAGTCCCTTTTTTTTTGAAATTTTAATTATTAATTAAAAACTAACTTTCCCGCCAAAAAAAATCCTTTCATTTTCCCCACCGCCAAATGAGTAAGGCTTCAGTTTTTTTCCCAACAGCAATGAGGCTAGGGCTAACATTTTTCGGCCGATTATTTCAAACGATTCTGTTTATTTTCTTAAGGTTTTATGCATTTAAAATTAAACATTGTTAATGAATCGATCTTTCAGATTCATTCTGTAGTACTTTTGAATTAAAATAAAACAGAATAAAGGAAATTTAACATTTCTAATCTACATAGCGTTACCCCAACTGGCGTAGAAAAATTCAAGCATTTGCGTTACCGTAACTGGCGTTGAAAATTCACGCATGCGCATTGTATTCTGATTGTTTACATTTCAACGGAAGCGGACTCGATTTAAATTATTTTTAGGTTAGTTGTATGCTTTTGTAATTAAATTGTGTTTATGTTAGTTTAAGTTCATCGTTTTTTAAGCAATTTTTTTTACCTGTTTTCGACCGATTATTTTAAAAGATTCTGTTTATTTTCTTAGTATTTGATACATTTAAAATTAAACATTTTTAATTAATATACCTGCTCAAGATGAATCTGAAAAAATTTTGTTGACAAATTCTGGAGATATTACATAAATTAAGAAAGATATTCTTTAGTGGCCATAAGGTTTAAATGCTCAGTGACTCTGTTTTCAGTAATCATATTACAAAAAGAAAAAAAATGCTTTGTTTCAGTAAAAAATATTATTATATTAATTGCAGATTAATCATTTCCACTTTAAAGCATAAATTCTACGGGAGCTAACAGAAAATTGGAGAGATACTGATTACGTTATGACTGAAGGCCTTTATAATATTCTGAGTGAATTGAAATTTGAAGTTTCAAAATACTTTAATGAAGAAGCTATTAAAGTAGGAATTACATAAAATAGTTAATTATTAAAATTTTAATGAGCATTAAGATTGGCGAACCGGCTGGTCGCCAAAGGCGGCGAGTTTATAAGTATTGTAAAAACTATATAAACAGATAGAAACTGAATAATTATAAATTAAATGTTTATTTACCACCTGTATTACAAAGATTTTTATAATAGGATAACCTCAACACCATTATGGCGATTGTTTTTTATAAAAATGTTTGGAATGTCATATTTGCGGCAGTCACTCGTTAATCAGGTGTCTCCAGAGAGACATCTGATTATCGAGTGGAAACGTCTGATTGTTTCATCTTCACGAGTAATTAGATGTCTTCAGTGAGACATCCGATTATTCATGGTAATCAGATGTCTCCAATCGAGAGCATCATTATCAATAAACAACATTTGACAAATAAATAAACATCGAACTGCCTGCGGAAATCCGCCTCCGCAAGCAATATCCGTGTAGTAGCCCTTAATTGTACCAGACACTATGAAACACTTTCAAAATTGTCGCCACTCTTTCAATGGTCATATGCATGTTCTGCAAATGGTTATCTGAACTTTTCGGAAATGACTTTCTGCTTATTCATTCTATTTGGACGCGTCCTAGATTTTTTTTATCTTAATGTCTACTTTGCGTGCAACAAGGGAAGAACTAAAGAAATATATAGCGATTGCTTTATATGATAATGAAAAAGATTAAATATCGCATTAATGTAGGATATATTGAAAGGAAGTCTAAATGAGAAATTATTGTAATCCTAATGAAGTCTTCTCCTATATTGTGCTAAAATTTTCTATAGTGATATACAAAAAAAGTTATAACCAATTGTGATAATATGTGATGTGAATGGCACTGTATATTTTAATTTTGATAAAAAAAACTTTGAATTTTTAAATTATATTTAATGTGGTTTAATTTCTTTATGTTCTGAGATTCACAATTGAGAGATTTCGCTTCGACACACATTTTTTCAATAAATTAAGTATATTTTCAATAAATTAAGTACTTTTTAGTACTATTATAATATGTTTTTAAAAATA
Organism: Argiope bruennichi; assembly: GCF_947563725.1. Lineage (NCBI taxonomy): Eukaryota > Metazoa > Arthropoda > Arachnida > Araneae > Araneidae > Argiope > Argiope bruennichi. The sequence continues at coordinate 110,245,913 of NC_079152.1, read as the reverse complement.
ATTTAATTACGGTTTAAAATTTTTATTATATTTCACAAATCAATATTCAAATATTTTGGAATCATAAAATCAATTTTTTTTTTTCAAATTCGCTTTCAGATGGTGTCACTCGTATAGAATTGAAATGAATCAAAATTAATTGATTATTTAACAATAAATTTCAAAAAATGTTAAAATTACTGTGTTGTCATCGGAAACATAGAACTGAATAAAATTCTAGAATTCTTGTACATAAAAAGGTGCAAATATTTTAAAATTCAATTTGGAAACATGAAACAGTCTAAATTAAAGAAAGTAAGAATCTGTTTTTGTCATTTAAAAGGTATTACTTAAGTTATAATCGAATATTAACGATATCTAAATTTTATTCAATGTACCTGCAAGACTAAGCAATAGGTATTTAAAGAAAAAAAATAAGGAAATTGAAATCTTTAATTTGAAATATAATAGTATGATAATGTCTTAGGCACTACTTATATACAGGGTCTCTCAGAAGACTTGACCGCGGCTTTTATTCCTTAAATATTGATCGTAGACATATACTGTAAATTACAAAGTTGCGTAAAAAAAGGTGCAAAATTTATGAAATCGATTAAAATTTTCAAGGGATTAAACTTTAAAAAGTACAAAATTTAAATTTTTATACAAACCCCGTACAAAAAATTCCCACTGATTAAAATGTGCCCCATCCTCTAATAAGATCATGTACAAAATTTCAGAATTTTATCATGAAAATTCTCAAAGATATGTTAAAACAAAGTTGAAGCAGGATCAATCACACATTAAAATGCAAATGCTTACAGCTTCAGTGCGGATGACGCGACGCAAGAATGCATCATAAGAAAATTAAATATGCTTCATATTTTTAGTTTTAAATACAAATTTTAAAATCTAGGCTTCCTGAAAAGTACTTTAAAATTCGTGAATTCGTGAAATTCGTGAAGTTCACAGTCAGTGAACTTGTAAAAAATCTTATGCAATCTTGCATTAAAGTAATCTTTCCTTTAAGTTATTATTTCTACACATTTTTAATACTTTTGAATCAATAAATAGTAAAATTATTATTTATTTATTCAATCATTACTTTCTTTGTGTACGACTGCTGAAACACGAACATCAGACAGGATTTTTTCTCTTTGCGAACTCATATCCAGGCATAGAAAAGTGGTTTAAGTCAGCATCTATGTAGTTTCATACCTTCGAGACTTTTTGTGAAAAATGCTGAAATTTCGTACATAACCTTATTAGTCGAGCCTTATTAGGAAATGCGGCACATTTTACTCATTGGGAATTTTTTTGTACGAGGTCCGTATAAAAATTTAAATTTTGTATTTTTTTAAAGTTTAATCTTCTGAAAACTTTAATTGATTTCATAGCAATTTGCACTTTTTTTACGCAACTTTATAATTTACAGTATACGTCTACGATCAATATTTCAGAAATAAAAGCCGAGGTCAAGGTTTTTGAGACACTCTGTATATACATTTGAAAAATTTGCAGTAAATAATTGTCAAAATTGGCTGGTAATTTTTTTTAAAAATGAACAATATTTTTGTAAAATATGCTTAAAATATTATAAAAGTTTATTAAAAATCAGAGAAAAAAATGTAAGGAAATAAATTTAATACCATTAAAATATTTACTTTTCAAAACTTTTTCTAGAGTGTAAAAATGGTCTTTGTGCAATGATCTGCTCCAAAATTAATGAAGAAAGCAATAAAGTGTGATTAAATTTTTTTTTATAATGAAAGCAATTTTGAAAACCTTTTCTCAATTGCGCTCCTACTAAACAAGAAATAACTACGAATCGATTTTGATAGCTCTAGGCTCAGCTGTTTGCTCTATAAAACATTGTGAACGATTTTTTGATTTTACATATCACATCACGCACATGTAATGACGGAATTTACTAAGGTATGCTAACTGCATATACTATCAGGTTAAAACCAACCGGAGTGGTCACCCTCAAACTTTCCCGCATGCTCTCCAATAATTATTCATCCACCTTTCACGCATATATTTGAAGTAAGTCTGCAGATACCTTTCATGGCATTGACGAAAGATAGTTTTGAAGCATAGGAGTGAGTCGAGCCTTTTTAATGAATTTCTCGTGAGAATGTGTATTTTGGGCGCTTTTCTTGCTGACTATTTTGACACCAACATTTGACATGGGATTATAGTTGTAGTCTCAAGATAACATACCTAATTTCATTGACTTAAATCATTGCATTTCCATTCATGAAAAATACAGACCAACAGATGGTGAACTCATTGACAGATTTGGTTCAAAATTTGATAAGTATCTATATTTTAAATGTTAAATATGTTATCGAATTTTATCTACTTACCTCTTTGCTTTTATTTTTTTATAAAGTTTTCTTCTATGCTTGAAACAGATACAGGCTTCTTGTGAACGGATTTTGCTCAAAATTAGATAGAAATCTACAAAACTTGTTGCAGAGCCCGTATACCAAATTTCGTCCATCTAGCTCAGAGTGTTTTTGAATTATTGTGTTCACAGACAGACACAGATAATTCCAGAAGTGTATTTTTCTGATCCATGTATTATGAAATGTATTTTACCGATCTAAAACGTGGAGATTCGCCAATATATATATATATAATATGCGAGTGTGTGTGTGTAATGATATTTTAAACTCTTAATTTAATCCAAATTAATTTCCAAAACTTTATCTTAATTTTGCCCGTCATAACTTCATTTAAAAAATATTCTCTTATTTCGTGATACAACTCTACTTTCGGTTTAATTAATCCCTTTGTAAAGATAATGCACCATCAGTACTACGTATCAAATGAAAGTGATATCTTCTGTGCCCTTTAAAAGGTGTCAAACGTCACCATATTGGCGGGTGGTCGGAAATTCTATGTTATATAAGGCGAGTGATCATTTGTTTCGGCCCTTTTTGCTCCTCTTTACTTCTGCTTTTGTGTCACACTGTGTCTTCTTGTAAAATAATCATGTTTGTCTCCCGGGGGAGAAGCGAGAGAATAAAACGCAATTAAAAATACCAAATATCTTCACTGCTTGCCAAACCTGCACTTTGCTTCAACCAAAATAATACACACACACACACATATATATATATATATATATATATATATATATATATGAGAGAGAGAGAGAATTTTAATGATTATAATGCTTTCTTCTTGTATACTTCGCATATGACAAAGTAAAAAAAAGATATTTGTTTTATAACTACGATAATGTACAAAGTAAAATGGCGATTAAAACCGAAGCTCTTCTTTTTATATTTATTAAGATGAATCAGTCACTCATTTTGTTTTCCATTTCTTGATCTATGGAAAACTCAAGATATTTATTCATTTTTCCTTCCCATCTAATAGGATGTCTGATATAAATAAAATAATTTTCTGCAAGATAGAGAAAAGAAGGGAAATATTTTTTCTCTTTGTTCTCAATTTAGGTATGCTGTTTAATGTTACCGTTTTTAAAATGAGAGAAAAATTTGACAAGGGATTATATCCATTGCCAAAAGTATGGAAAGTATTGAAAATTGTTTTACTTTAATATGCATTTATCATGAAAGATAACTCGCAAAATTGCTGCATTTAAAGGTTTATTAAAATTAATATGTGTGAAGTTTATAAGAAATGGCTACCAAATTTTTTTCTTGTAAACTTGAATACATTCTTTTGCATTCTGAAAATATTTTTCTGTGCAAAAGACAGCATTTCTAGACTTCATACTTTGAGATTGCTTTAACAAAAAAATGGATAACCAATAATCTCATGGTATGCTGAAATGTTACTGAAATAAAGAAAGGAAATTTGTTGCTGCAGGTGAATAACCGCAAAATTTTAGTTAAATGAAGTCTACATTGAATTTAATTATACATGTAAGATAGTGACATTCAGAGCTCTTATCGTTACAAAACGATCTTTTTGAACGAAAGGGGAGAGGAAGGGAGGAGGTAGAGAAAATAGCATTGGAATTCAAAATACACTGCTAGAATGTCAAGATCAATATCGAAGAAAAGCAAAAATTAATTTTTATGCAAGGCTGAAAATGAATCAATTCATCATTTTTGATCTCTTCGGAACTCTATATGAATTATTAATTCTTTCACAGCAACTCAAATGTTATAATATGGATTGTATATGTCATTTCAAGTAACTACAGGTTGATGTAAATGTCTTAAAAACTAATATAAATCCTAAGATGGACAAAATGGATATAATTCAATAGTTGCCGCCTTTGGGAATCGCTGTTTTCCCACCATAGGAACAATAATAATTTAATTACAGGGTCCGGCAAAGAAAATTCGGACAAAGTTATTGCCTCATAGAATAGAAGTTAACTAATTTCTTTTTAATTTGTGTTCATTTCTTTTTGTCTACCACTTCAATTACAAGATATTTTATAATGTATCTTTTAGTTTACGTATTGTTTCTTGACTTTTTTACTATGTCAAGCAAAAGATCTGCTACATTAGAATTATTTTAGTAAGGAAAACGACAATGTGAGATCATTCGTTTGCTTAATATGTCTCAGCAAATGGTGTTTGAGGCAATCTGTCGTTTCAAAGAACTTATCAGTGATGGTCAGTGTCCAGGAAGTGAACGAAAACTTAGGGTGGACACTTTGAATAGCCACCATCAAATAGCGAGTTCAATAAAATTCAAGGGTTTTCCTGAGAAAGATCACTCATGAGATGGAAATAAGTGACCGATCAGTGTACCGAATGGCAAAAACAGAGCTTGGACTAAAGCCTTACAAAAAAAATCCAGCTTCTCACTGAAGAAAATGAACTAGTGCGGCTCCAAAGATGCCGAAAACTTTTGAGACGGGCTGCATGTCAAAGCTGGGCGAGATTCTTTTTCACTAATGAGAAGCTCTTTACCATCCAACGAGCTCACAACTCCCAGAATGATAGGATCTGGTTTGTAGACACTCCAGGCACCTCAGCAATTGTTGAACATCACCAACATACTACGTCAGTCTTTGTCTGGGGCGGAATTTGCGCAAGAGGAAAAAACTTCTGGGTTTTGTGGATGAGGGCGTAAAAATAAACCAATAAGTGCACCAGCAGTACATTCTAGAAACTGTTGTACTTCTGTGGGCCAAAACGTACTTCGGCAATGTAAAGTGGATGTTTCAACAAGACTCCACACAAGCTCACAAGGCTAAAGACACAAGAGTGGTGCAAGACGCATTTTCCGCAAGTGATATCATCTGGAGAGTAGGTATAAAACCCTCAGAATCTCAATCCCATTGATTACAGTTTAAAGTCCATTTTGGAGTCCAGGTCTTGCACTGAATCATATAAAAGTTTGAGTTCTCGAAAGCAATATGGGATTGATAAAGGTAGACGACTTGCGGCCCATTGCTGAAAATTTCAATAAGCGTTTGCTCCTCTGCATCGTTGCAAAAGGTGGCCACTTTGAAACAAATTACATTTATTTATTAGTAAAAGTCTACTCTTATTATTATTTGTTATATTTTGTTAATTTATTTTTAATAAAGTTATACTAAAACTTGTTTGTCCGTGTTTTTCTGCCGCACCCTGTAGTTAAAACATCTTTGAGCTACAACAATTGGAAATATCATTTTATATTTTAATAGAACAATAAAATAGCATTCTGATTGATTAGCTATGAACGAAAAATGACGAAATTAGTTAGCGAAATCAATTCAATTTGCTTAGTCTGGTGATTGCGTTAAGGTTTTATTTTGCAAAATTTCTGAAGGCGTGGGCAGAGGAAATTATTGAAAATATATCTAAACGCTATAATTTTTCAATTTAAATAAAAAAAAATGATGAAATAGATAGTGATTGAAGCCGGGAAAGTCGGTAGAACATTTTCTTCTTAAAGAGTGTGCAATAATACAATGTTTTTGAGATTTCTCTCAAAAATAAGGGCGGTAGGAAAGAGGTGACCATTGTTAATGTATCTAAAAATAATGAGGGTACTTTGAAAAAAAAAAAGCGAAATGGCTATAACGGTGGATAACCGGTAATGATTTCGCAATTATTTTAAATATGATAATAATGAACTTATTAACAACAAAATAAAATAGACTAGAACTTAATATTTCTCATTACAAAACATTTCTGCGAAAAGATTACTTTTTAATGCAAAAGTTTTATTTCACTTTGTTACAAACAGATGAAATAGTTCCAGTTTTATTTTAATAGCGTTCTATTTTTGAAACAACATGAGGACTATTTTAGGATGCACTTTGTATTTTTGGCAGTGAACATGCCGAGAACAACGCCATACAAAATTCCAGGGCCATGAAATTTTTTCATTGACACTATATTTATTGATGCTACATTAATAGGATGTGTCTATAGGGCCATCTTATTTTGAATCACGAATTTTTTCCTCATTAAATTAAAGCCTTAGTTAATTATCTTGTGCGGAAGATGCGTGAAGCAATAGTGCAAAAACAGAAGGAGCTCTTTCATATCAGAAGAAAGCCCTTTCTGCATCACAAGCAAAGCTTTCATTACTTCTACAGGAGAAAGGTGAGGTTCGTGGCAATCCAGAAAGATAAGATAATTTCCAGAAACAAACGATAGGAAAATGGTCAAAGCGGAAATTGATAGTGAGTTTCATTTTAATCTACTCTCTGGTCACGCGAATATGTTAAACGCGCGTTCGCACGTCAGAATAACCTATACAACTTGCTTTATGCTATGTTAAGTTTATAGATTTATTGTTGATCCATGAAGTCTACAAGGTAATAAAAATGCGTATATATTTTTTTATTGCTAACGTATAGAAAGTAGCACATTTCGCCATGAAGTTCAACAACGTACCCCATTTTGAGGCAAATTGTGATGTTATACGTACCGCATAAAACTGTTAATATCGTTAAATTATCGTTGTTTAAATCGGTTTTCAAAAATATATTATGGATTTTCAATAATTAAATTAAGATGTAAAAATATTTTGTAAAAATACTTGTAATTAATTCTTTGAGAAAAATTCATTAAAAAAGTGTAGCAACTAGGCCCGATCTCCCTTACGATGCATAAAAGAGCTTCTATGAATGTAATGTAAGAAACCTCCTCCCCCCTTACAATGCATAGAACAGCTTCTATGAATGTAAATGTAAGAAACCTCGTCCCCCCCCCCCTACAATGCATAGAATAGCTTCTAAGAATGTAAATGTAAGAAACCTCGCCCCCCCCCCCTACAATGCATAGAATAGCTTCTATGAATGTAAATGTAAGAAACCTCGTCACCCCCCCCGTACGAAGCATAGAATAGTTTCTATGAATGTAAATGTAAAAACCTTGTCCCCCCCCCCCTACAATGCATAGAACAGCTTCTAAGAATGTAAATGTAAAAGCTTCTTTAGTAATAATGTAAAATATAAATGTTAAAACCACTGTAGAGAGATAGATACAATTCTAAAATTAGTTTCCTTTAATTCGGCAAAGGTGTCAGTCTAACACGAATATATTCATCAAAATCTTAAGACCAAAATTTTTGATAATCATATTATTTTCCTTTCAAGAAATTAAAAAAAAACATTAGAAATTAAGGCAAAGAAATTATTAGAATTTCATTACTGATAAATAAATATTTTCATTATACTAATGGACACTGGATACATAAATTTTCATGTTCCTACAATAATGCTTAGAAGTATAGGCAACCAATAACCTTTACCGATTTGCACCTGCGTCTAGACACCATCAGGATAGAGTAAACGCAATGCCTTTTTGTTTGTGATCCTATGTATTTAATGGGATGAAATCGAATGTGATGGCCCTCCTGAGATATTTTCGTTCCACCTGATGTGTTTCATCGCTCTTTTGATGTGACTTTTAAATACATCTTCGTCGCTTACTTCTCGCTTGGGATTTGCGAGCGGGACAGTTTTCCAAATTGCTGGACGATGGCCAAACATTCACAGAAAAGGCAAGAGGAAAAAAAAAAAAAAAAAAAAAACTGAAGTGAGAATTATAATATAAAAAATTTCTGAGAGAAAGACTGCACTTTTATTCAGTTATTTAAAGAAAACATTGTTAAAAATGCCCATTCTGATTTTAGTCAGACTGTGTTGAATTAATTTGCTGGTGACTAATTCATAAATTTGAAACAGAAATGAAATAAGAACTAATTAGGTTTAAAACACTCTAACTATCGATCTTTTAAAATCGTTTCATTCAACATTTGTAAATAGTTGCTAAAATTGTTAAAATGAAACAAATTATCTATACGCAATTATATAATAGCACAATGTAATATGTTGCTTGAAAAGTAAATGATAGATGTACTCAGTGGTGGATTTCCAACTTGCCAACCGGAGGCCGCGGTGATCTGATGGAAAAGTCTCGGCTCCGGAGTAGGAGGGTTTCAGGTTCGAAACCAGATTTCATCGAAGAATCGTCATGTAACACGTTAAGCCCGTCGAAACAAGACGTCCTCCCACTGGTAAGGCGTGGAACTTTGGAAAAGTGTGTGTGTGTGTGTGCGCGCGTGCAGCTCAGGTGTCGTCCTCGTCATTTGACAGCGGTTCCTGTTTACAAAGTCCGTCCTTGAAATAGCCCTAGTGTTGCTTTAAAGCGAGATGTTAATATAACTGAACTCCAACTAGGCAACGGTATAGGGTCGCTGAACTATGAAGGCCATATGCAGGTTGGTTAAAAAAAAAGATATTAATAGCATAGTTGTCAAATAAATTCAATTATAAAATGTACAAATTCTATGAATGATAAAATATTTTAATACTATCAACTTTTTGTCGGATATAATAGTTAGGTTCGGTTTCATGAAGTGTACTTAAATATTACAGTATTTATAAATACCAAGCATCTACTGAAATGATATCGTAATTTATATTTATTTAATTAACGCAAATGCTGTAAGTCATAAATAAAAAAAATCAATATATTTATATTCAAAATATTACTAAAAAATGTTAACATAAAATATAATATTCACGTGCTGCCTGAGATAAAATTTGGAAAAAAAAACAACAACATTTGTTTAACCTTTTAAAAAGGTCCTCTTTTTTTTCTTCTTCTAGTAATGATATTATATATTAAAACATTTTTAGAATTGAGCTCGGCTTAAGAAAAGTGATTCATTTAGCATATTAAATAAATTAAATTTGATTTCTTAATTAGTTTACCAAATTAATTAACAAATTAAGACAAACAATTTTTTTGTGAGATAAGGAACTGAAGCCACTAAGTTTGTCTTATTGAAAATTTGTCAGAACTTATGCCAACCTGCATAACCATACAAAGATTCATGAATTTGGTGGTAAGTTTTCCCATGGCTCTAGAAAGGATTAAAAGAGTTCTTCATAAAATTATAATACTAAAATTGAGTAAATAACGGTTTATTAATAAATAGAAAACTTAAATTTATGAAAGAGAATATTTTTACCTCTATTTACTCATTTCATACTATTATATAAGATGTTTTAGGAATGGAGCTTTTAGAGCTTCGTCGTATACAAAGATTATCGTGAGGGTAGTCAGCCATCTAACACTCCGACCCGCCACGAAGGCACACGGATTTAAACCATAAAAACTGAATGACCGGACCGCCGCAACAGCAACATTGGCGGGAACTGTGGTTGAGTCCTAAGGGCCGTCACCGGCCACGGTACAACCCTCCCCGAAGGAAGTACGTCCCGCAATCGATGGGAGGAGTCAGATCCCCCAAATATTAGTGTACCCTCCAGGGTGGCGAGATCCAACCACCATGCCGGAAGCATCTCATCCTCATTTCGAGGTGCCCCCCCCGGGGGTCTTATCGTGAGGGTATCTTCTCTTGAACTAAGTGGCTTAAAAATTTGACACGAATCAATAATTTTGCTGTAAATTTCAAATCTTTCTCGATTTTTCTTTGCATAAAAGCTGCAAAAGAATTAAAATTTTGAAAATTCTATTCTTCAAGCTTGTTTCATTTTTTGAATTATGCACAAATAAAGGGAGAGACCGATTGTTAATCCGATGTTAGATATGATTTAAAATTTGATATGAACCTAAAATTGTAGAAGTAAAACAATGTACCAAATTTATTTGCCTAGCTTGTGACATGCTAAGTATTCTTGTGGAAATATAGATTGATGGATCGAGAGATACATTTCCTGAAACGTATTTCATCCAAAATTTGTTAGTTTTGAGTAAGGCCGTACATCAGAATCAAATCATGTTCAGATTTCATCTATGTTATTGTGTTCACAAACAGAATTAAAAAAAAATGCTTTTTTTAAAAAAATCCCGGGGAGGTTTAAAGCATAGATTCATTGAAATCTTGATGTTGAATTTTTAGACTATTGCAATGATTTTTTCCAACACTTCATATGCAAGATATTAACAATATAATGCTATTTTAATTTCAGATGCTGTGTAATGCAATGAGAATATTAAATTACCAAATTCATTAAATCAGAAATGTCCCTTTTTTTATTAACATCAAAAATATTTAATTAAAGAAATAGCAATCACTGGGGAAGCACCATCACTGAATTGCTGGTTCAGTGGCGTAGGTATTGTTTTCCTGGTGGTGTTAGGAATATTGTTGGTTCAAATTCCCTCCCCTACAAAGATAGGACATCTCTGATGCGGAAACGGTTGCATCGAGGCTGTGTATGGCTGGTGAATCAGACATGGCCCTTAGGACACAAGTCTCAATTTTTATCGTTTGTACCTTCGCCTAGTTCAATAAAACCCCAGATACTTAAGTAGGAAGGAGGTATTAAAGAAAGGACGATGTAAAAATTTTGATGGAACATAGGCTTCATAGTTATGCCTTAAAATCCTGAATGAATCAAATTTAGAATTTAAAATTTATTAGAGTCTAAATTCTTATCCAGTCAATAGATATTTATGAATAAGTAGTAGCTAAAATTGCATCGATTGTGATGAATTTCTTCCCTTAATGAATTCGCGTAAGAATATTAATAACATGGCTGAATTTCGAAATCGCACATATTAATAAATGACCAATAGAGCTATTGCATCCATTTGCTTTGGTCCAATAAGAATTATTTCCTCATTTATTGTCATGATGAAAGGGCTTTCCAGAAAGACTTTCACCTTTGTTCATAACCGATAAATTGTAGGAGATTCATTTTGTCCCGCAGTTAATAAGAAGTGGATTGATATGAAGTTCTTGCAATAATATTGTAATGAAATATAAAAGTAGTAAATTCTTAAAATGTTATTATTATTATTATTTCATATTGAAGGCATAAAATTTAAAATGATTATTTAAAACCTTCTAAATTTCAAATACATTTGATTTAGAATTTTTGATAAATTTCAAAGTCAAATATTATTCCGAATACCTCCATGAATAATAATAATAATAATAATAAAAACTAGTGGCGGCTCTATCACTCGCTGAATTCGGAAAGGAATAAACGCAGCAAACTAGGTATATATAATTTTTTATTTGGTCATAAAAAAACTTGCAGATTTTTATCAAATTCCGTTTAAAGAAAGCCTATTTCATCATGGCTACTATAAATAAAAATTAGAAAATGTAGATGAAGAAACACGCACGCGCGCGTACACACACGCACACATGCATACCCAAGCACCCTCACACACCTCCACACTGTATTTTATATAACTTATTAAAATCGTAGCTATTAATCAGACATTAAGCTAAATTGACAAAAGGATATATGTGTAGAAATGCAACAAATCAGATGGGTGGATTTTAATTTTTGTGCCAAAATTATAGATTTAAACCAGTTTTTAGTCCCATTTAATCATATGTAGAAAACCATTTTGGATTTTTTTGCATCATGCTTCGAGCGTACTTTATTGGGTAAATATATGAAAATATTTGTGGAAATATATTACCAATGAATTTTTTGAACCAAAAATACGTGTTTGGATACACATGATGCAGCGATGAATGCAAGTATGATAACGTACTTAAATTTTTAATGGAATTTGGGACAGAAATTTGAAATAAAAATATATTACAAAGTATTTTTAAATACATTAATAAAAATGAATTTAAAAATTGTAAATTCGACAATTTTATGAAGAATTCTAAATTGGGTTATTTTAAATAATTGATCGTGTCGGGAATAATAAAAATAATAAATTAAAATCCTCCATAAATAAATAATAATAAAAAATCGTTTAAATAATAAAAATTTGCGATCAAAAGATAAAATATATAAGGTTGAAATGCAACTTGAACGTATTATTATATAATTTTCGGTTTGTATAAAAAAAAGTTAGATCAGTTATTAATTTTAAAGTCATGATTAATGTTAGTTAAATGTGGCCTTTTGAGGACGAAAGCTTTTGACAGCTATTTTAGACATTTGTTTCTTTTATCTGTTATATCAAAAGCAAATCAGCAAACTAAATTTGAAAAGAGCTGGATCCATACCTTTGTATTATCAAAGATATAACCACTACTGGAAAAGAAGTTCTAAAACAGCCATCAAAAACGTTTTAAGAATGAATGTGGAGAAAAACAGCTGGTAGCAGATCTAAAGAGACCCAAGAGATGAAACTAGAATCAAGCAGGGGAAAAAAAAAGTGGAACAAAGAAATCGTACAAAGGATTGTTTCGAATGGTTTCAAGAAATCATCTGCGAAACAATTGATCTGAGAATTTCCAGCTCAAACCAATTACGTATAAAATTTCCTTTTTGCTGTCCAGACGCAAAATCAGCTTTTAGAATTTTTGAAAAATAATGTCCTGTAACCATCAATGGCAGTAAAATATTTTTTTTTAATGAAAAGAAATGGAATTTAGATCTTGATAACTGATTAAAAATATTTTTGTTAGAGATTGAAAGAAGAATATTTTTTCATTAGGTGATAGATCTGTTATGATAGAGGACCGCATCCAGCTTAAAGGTTAGGTATGTTAAGGCGGATTTCCACTCTGCCTGCTATAAGCGCATGCGCAGAAAGGTTGAAAAATGCTGTTCGCTCCAAGGCAAGTACTTGTCCCGACACGATAACAACATGCCGATGTATTGCATTTTTTATCTTACTGCACATGCGTTTGTAGAATTTGGAGGGATTTTTTTTTTGGCGTGAAAAAATTGATCATTTATCATAGATTAATTCCGGCATTATTTGCTCTTTGTTCTTTCTGATGCGAAGTAGTCTTTTTTCGTTTTATTTACCATTTTTTTCTGTAGTTTCCCAAACTTAGGTATGTTGACCTTTTTTTTTTAAAAAAAAAATTTTACCATGTTTTTTTTTTGTGTAAATATCTATCATACTAATACGATACGCAGCGAAAAAGAAAAATTCAGGGATGCCAAAACGCCAATTTATGGACAAGCATGGAATGCCTGAATCTATTTTATGAAATTCTGGCAAACATAAATTAGTTCCTTTCTGCGTATTCGTTGTCTTACTGACCGTCTTATAACTAGCCTGTGTAAACCTACCTAAACATTTATTTTGAGAAAAATGAATTCGAAGAAATATATAAGCACTATTGTTAACCATCACTTCCATGTTATCACTCGACTTGGAGGGAAATTATGTATCTACTTTTTTAAAAAAAGTATTTATTCACGGAAGTTATATGAACTTCTAATGTTCACTAACCTACCCCTTTCTTTGGAATTCAGGTGTCCGGCTTCTTAGACCCGCCGCCTGCTTTGAAAAATAAGTAACCCAAATGCTAAGATACTAATAATTTAATACTAAAGCCTGATTTACACTAGTTCATGCATTAACCTCTCCCGTACAAGGTACAATCTGTTATCAGAATGTAGTAAACTCACCTACACCACCACTGACGCATCCTCTAAAGAAGGGAGAACTCGCTTACTTATTTGATCACTTCATTTGAATATTTGAAGACTCCTCCCCCCAGAGAGACACAGAAATCACATAGCAAAACTCTGATTCCAAATTAATGATAGTCTAACTATTCAGACTAATAATATGTAAGTCCTATTTAGATGTCCTGGGAGTGGCCTAATAAGATATGTCTATCAAAGTTGGAGGTATATTTTCCTCAGCTACAAGATTAAGATCTAATAATGAAGATGAATTAAATCGGACTAGTTCTGAAATGAGTAAAAAAACTAGTGATGTGCAGGAAAGAAAACGGATATTTTATGTCATAATGATAAAGAGTGGTTCTATAAAAATAATTTTCTATAATATATATAAATATATAGTGTTAAAATTTTTATACAGATCGAAGAAGAGATTTTTATTCTGTTGTTGCTTTATTTGTATGATAAAAGGTCTCATAGATATATTTTATTCACTATTTTTTATAAGAATTTCAATCTTGTAATAAAAGATATTTTCTATCTTCAGGTTTTAACCCTTTGAACTCGGATGGCGTCTCTCACTCAACATTTAAGACGGGGAATCATTTTGACATTTTTATTTAGTTATTTTTCAATTTTGAATGTTAAAAACGTCTACAGAATGATAAAAAAGATGTAAATTAATTTTTCGGGGAAATTAAACTTAAATCAATTATATATATATTTCGGAACAATAAACAAGCCCTTGTATTAGGTGAATAATTACGCATCGAAGTACTGTTCCGAGTACAAAGGGTTACAATTTTTACTAGCTTTAAAGGTTTTACATGCAAAAATTTATTTTCTGTTTAGAATTAACTTTAAAAGGTGTATGTACATACTTAAAACTTCGAAAATTGTTCAAAGTATCGAATATTTTTTATTGCTTAATAATGTTCTCTGATCCTTTAGCTTTCAAACGATACCAAGATGTCGTCAATATTCGAAATATTTCTCGAGTTATAATTATTTTTCTTGAGGTGCTTTCATTAAAAACTCTAGTTACGGTGTTTTTAAAACTATTTTATGAAGAATGATATTTTTCCACTATGTTGCTTCATTCAAACAATCATGACTCAACAAGAAATTAACCAAATGCAATTATTTATATATCAAAATAATCTGTATAAGACAGTAGACGTTTTGTGCCTCAATCAAAGTTATATTTATAGAAATAAATTTTTAATAGCTGTTTAAAAGTTAAAATTACAGAAAAAATCTCGCTTTTTCTATTCATCGTTGACGAAAAAATTGTTTAAAAAAGACTATACATTTTTATAACTTGTTTGAGGCAGACAATATGAAGACTAATATTAGGCATCATTTCCAACTAGAATTGTGTGTCTGTACAAATTAGAATTTAAGATATCATGTTTCAAAAAATGGGCTAATTAGCTCATTAAATATTATTTAATTAATTAATAATTAGTGTAATATGGTTTTTTCTCACTGAAATGAGTTTAAACATATATTAATAACCTACTGTGTAAAAACTGGATTTTTAAAGTTAAAATTTAAAAAAAATTCTTCAAGTGTGTACGTACACCTTAGACGATTTTACTAACAAATCATATGTTGCAGTGTTTTAGCACTTAATTTCTTTGGGTCCACTCTAACCGTTAACACCAGTTAGTCTTAGTTTTAAGAAATTCCATTGTGTATGTAGGCCTGTTATAGGATAGTGGTTCAAATCCTTCTCATGTTACTGTGAGATTTTGACGAATGGATTTAAGTTTCATTTTTATCACATGTGAACTTGAATCGAAATTTCAGAATAGTTTAATTCAAGATAGCAGTTGTTTTTATCTAATAATGTCAATCACTCTCAAACGACCGTATTAATAATGCGTTTAACAGAAGCAAACACGCATAAATCAGTCGCGCGTAAGTGCTCGCGTGGGTGTAATGCACCCCAATTTAACATTCGCAGATATACAAAATAAAATAAAGAAATAAATTGCATCTCTTACTTTGTAACTGCCGAAAAAAGGAAAGCTAAGCCGATTGAAGAGCAATTAATATTCCAAAATTGAGAAAATACAGTTTTTTATACAGTCGATATAATTTATGCAACCTAATTAACGCTTTTATTTCCTACATCATTATATTTCTAATATTTTTTTTGAAAATTTTTCTTCTAAAGTGCTTTAAACATATAAAATAGAATACTTAATTGAACTTCTATAACTATGTTAATCGTTGTTCCAAGTGACAGAGACTCAATATGTATTTTCCCATTTTTTTTTTTTTTTTTTTTTTTTGTAAAATGGCTTTTTAAAATTTTAAAGTATTCTTATAGGTCCTTCTAATTTTAGGAAAACGATTTTTCTATCTTCTAACAGCCGTATATTATGGATGATAAAAATAATTCTGAGTGGTAAAGGCTATTGAGAACTCTTTGAATCTTTTCCTCTAAGTGGTTGAATCTTGAACTTTATAATATTCTTCGTCAGAAATATTTTCACATTCTTCCATAAAATAATTTTAATTTAAAAAAGAAACCAGCAGCTAGAAAACACTTTAACCATTCCATGTCACCTTAATAAGAACGAGATAACTTCAGACTTTACAAAATTAAGCATTTTAAAGTGAATTTTGCAAAGCACGAATGAGAAACATGAATAGACCCAACTTTTAGGGTTACGTTTAAAATCTAGAAACAATTGAATAAAAGCTGAGAATTATCTGTGAATTAAAAAATATGAGCTCGAAAAGTGTTATTAAAACTCCAGTCTACATCGGAGTTTAAGTTATTCATGTAAGAAAGAAGCATGAAATGAAGCTGCTGGGTATCCCAACACTCCAAAAGACAAGCAGTACGCTACTTTGGTTTCAGTTTCTGAAGTGTGTTGAATGTTTTTACATTCGAAGTCCTGCTACTTGTTTGGAATATCTTATAACTGTAAACGAGTAATGTAATATATATATATATATATATATATATATATCGGGAAAGGTTTTAATGATTTGGATCAAATTTTATATTTAGATAAGGTTTTGTTTTTAAGCTTTTAATATAGGTGTCTTTCCTGAAAAAATGCAATTTTACACACATTTTTTTAATAATTAACTGTTAGAAAATTAACTATTAACTATTATAACTTTTTTTTTCTATCTGCTCTATAGCTGACAGTGTAACATACCGCCATCTTGGACCTGATTTAATCACAGTAAAACTGAGTGTAAGTTCAAAAATCTAAATAATGATAGATAAACTGTAAAATGAATTGTGTAATATAGCCGATTGTTTGGAATAACATGTTAAACTAAGTGCATTTATGACTCTTTTTTATTTAAATGTGCATTCATGATTTTTATTAATTCAAATGAAAGGTTGAAAAATATTCATATATAATCATTACGTGATTCGTATCTAAATATTTTATCCTAAAAAACAAACAACAAAGAAAAATTTTACAAAAATACCCCCTCCCCCCGCCAAATCGAGCTTTTTTGAATATAGAAATGTTTTGTAGGCCAGTCTATTTTTATATAATGAAAAATGAGTATTGACTTTTTTAGCAATGAGATTTTGTAAGTGGAACGGATTTTAGTTTATATAGTGGGTAGATTGGATTTTCATTTTCACTTTCACGTACTTCAAATTTTTTAAATCAATTATACGGGACTTTATTATCTTTAATGATTTCAATGGCATGTTTGTATTATTATTTTTGCTAAAACATGTGCCTTACATATGAGAATTTATGTATAACAGTTTCTTTTGCAAAATTGTTTTCTAAATCTGCATGTTTATTCTAGCAGAGGCTGCTACATAACTCTGAATCTTGAGAAAAATATTATCGCAATGCCGATTTTTTTTACGAGAACGCGAAAAGGAAAATAAGATTTGGTAATCCTACTAATTTTAAATAAGTAAGCACGTTTTATTCACACGGTTAAGCTTATGAAATGAAGAGAAAGCATTTATTAAAGATATTAAAGACTTTAGAAGTAGCTGGGTAGCAAAAACAAGATTTTTAATTAAAGTAAGGGATTTTAAACATATTTTTTTCTTGTTTCCAAAAAGAAATTTAAGATTAGAATAAGTAGACTTGAATACGCAAAGACCATTAAAGACGCATTCTTGTTAAAAAAGTATATCAACACAAGTTTTGTCTTGTACTAACTAACTAGAAATTTTTCAGAAATAGATAAAATGGTTTTTATAAAATCTGTATCTCTTCGATTTTTCCTAACAATTTTTTAATAAAAATTAAGATTATCAGCATTGTCTTTAATACAAATGTTTTCCCGGCTGTTATTAACAATTTTTTTAAAAAAAAATTATATCCTTGAAATTTTCTGTTTTCTTTTAAAGAAACATTATTATTATAATCAAATAATTATAAAAAAGAACATTAGATGAATTAATTTATGAAGCCGCAAATAATTTTGGAGAAATATTGAAATTTTTATTACTATATTAGCATACCTTTTAAAATAAAATTTTCTTTATATGATCCCACCTGTTTCAGTAATTTAAATAGTAGAAAATATCAGTGTTTCATGTATCTTTATATACAATATTTATAGCCTCTTAATTTCATTGAAACGATTTCTATTCAGTAAGTGAAGAATTTTTAGAAATTGATAATGATGCTACAGTGGTTCAATCGACATAACCACAGTAAGCAATTCGGCGGTCTCTTAAAAGTTTAGGTTAACAAATTTAAGTCTTTAAAAGCAGGTGATTGAAGATTTAATAGTTGCTGTTCAACGGTTGGCTCAAGATATCTGTTGGTACACCTCATATTTCACAACAATTTTACTTGGAGAAAATAAACAATACAGTTGTGTAGTTCAACACATTTTGCAACCATAATAACATTTTATTCAACAATCTATCTTCACATCTTTTATTCAATAATCAACAATAAATATAGTTTTATTCAACAAGCTGTCAATAAAACGATATGGATTGAAATTGTTGTGGAAATTGCACGATAATGCGTACTCGCACAGAGTGAAGACAAGATAAAAAATATTTATTTTTGGATGAAAATAAATCATGGTAATTAACGCTACAACTTTACAGTATAGACCTGCAATTGAGATTTGCAGTTAAATTACTTTCAGTTAACCCTTTCTAGGGCCGTGGGAAGTATGCTTGCCACCAAATTTATCAATCTTTGTATAAAATTATGTAGGTTGGCATAAGTTCTGACAAATTTTTTAGAAAGACAGAAACTTAGATGCTTCAGTTCTTTATTTTCGTCCTTATCGATGCGTCTTCATTTGTTACTTAATTATTAATTAACCAAATTAATTAATTAATTAATCAAATTAAATTTATCTAATAAGCTAAATGAATCCCTTTTCTTATTCTAATTTCAAGCCTAAAAATATTTAAACATAATATGACTAGAAAAAAATAGCCCTTTAAAGGGTTAAAGTGCTTTGCTAAGACTTTTGGAGTTCTGAAAACCTTTGGTTGTAAAACACTGATAAACAAATTAAAATGGTTAGATAAATGATAAACGCAAACGATTATATCAGACAAATGCAGATTATATAGGATCGATAAAGTAAATTTTACTAGGCAGAATTCATTTTTCTGATGTGAATTTCCATAAAGAAAACAACAACAAAATACTGTATTTATGTGTGATGTTGAGGTCTGTATTGAGGTATAATGTTTCTTGACCATGTTAAGCGCTATATCATTCACCGGTGACTGATGGTATAATTTCATTTCGTACCTAATAAATTTTAATCTGGATCTTACAAGTAATGCACCCCAATGCACGCAGTCTTAATTTTCTGGTTGTTAACAGATTTCTGGTGGTTAACATATCAGTGTAATTGGACATCACATGCAAGACGGAAAGGAAATCAAAATAGTCTTTGTGCTAAAGCATTATATAATTAAAGAAGATATACGAGGGAAATTTTTTAAAAAAAGTAAAGGGACTTTTGCAATTTCTCTTTCAAGGGTTTTGTGATACTGCTAGTATCCAGGTCTGAATGAGTGTAGTCGGCAACACTTCTTTGCAATGTGTCACTCTTATTCCCGCTTTAGTCGTTGGATTGTAGCAGAAAGTCAAATATGGAAGCTCTATCGACGATCTGCTCCAAGGAAGAGATTTTTAGATTTTTGTTTGCGGGAACTGTTAAACCTACAGAAATTATTCGTCGAATGCGACACCCACCATCACTAAAAGTTAAGAAATTTAAACGCCAACCATCAGCTGGTAAGATTTTGCTAATACTATTTCGGGACATGGAAAGTGCAATAGCCTTTCATTTCATTCCAAGAGGCGAAACTTAGAACAGTGAGACTATTGCAATATATTTCGAACTGAATTGAAACCTGCAATCAGATCCAAACGTTGTGGGAAAACTATGAAAAGGTGTCATCTTACAGCAAGATAATGCTCGTCCATATTCTGCCCAACGAACGGCCGAAACAGTAAAGGAATTGGTATTCGAAGTGCTGGAACACCTGCCATACAGTCCAGACCTGGCTCCAAACTAATTTTATATGTTTGGACCACTGAAGAAAATGCTAAAGGTAAGAAAATTTGCAACCGAAGAAGTCATTGAGGCGGTGCAAAATTGGTTACAGATACAACAGAAAAACTTGTTCCAACGGAATCAAACGTTAGGAAAAGTGCGTTGAAGTCCAAGGTGATTATGTAGAAAAATAATGTATGTTTCAGTTTTCTATCATTAGGATAAATGCACTTTTTCTCAAATGTCCCTTTACTTTTTGACTCTCTTTCGTATAAATTTCTACATTCTTCACAAATATCTCTTCCTTACCTAAGTTATTTAAAAGTTCACCGTCGTTAACTTATGAGATGAATTATACGCCTATTTCATTATAGAGTCGCCAAATAATGTTGAATTGCAGTAGGGTTGCTTAGTTGACAGTTAACGGCGACCGTTATTCTAGTATAGTCGTGTCTCCTACTTTTATTGTTGTAAGTGATTAATGGACAAAAAAAAAAAACTGTGAAAAATTAACATAAGTTCTTAAGTCATTCAAAAATTGAAGGAATAATTATAGGACGTACTATCTCATCTTTTATAACAAATAATTCAATATCATGAACTCCATGCATAATTACTGATAACAGAATAATTAGCAACAGGCAAACATATCCATTAACTGATATATAAGATGAACAATTACTTTCATTCACAAAATTAAAATTTTGCCATCCACCAATTCTCATCAAAATGCAAGAACCGTTGGAGAAGAAATGAGTGGATTTAATAAGTTGTAAAAAGCTGTTATTAAGCTGTCACCATGCAAAACTTTTGACAAAGCATTTAGGTATTATTATAGCAGTCTTATAAATGGGAAAGAACCATATGAATATTTATTAACTTGATAATTTTTTTTTGCTTGTTACACAAAAACTACATTTAGTAGCTGAATGCACCAGCTCAAAACCTTGTGGAGGAAAAAAAGTTTTTTCATTTCTAAAGTCTTCGAAAAGAACCTAAAAAGTTTGAATGGTTTCCACCCAAAGAATTTGAATTCCAATAAGCAGCGCCCGCAGCAATGCTTTATTGGAATCCATATTTTTATGCCTTTGTGTCATTTGCATATCCATTCATTATGCGTCCCGGCATTCTTTTCACTCTTTCAATGCCTCGGTGATAAAAATGAATTCGCTTTCACCGAAATATTTCGCTCATAAATGCCCGCAACAAAAGAGGGAAAAATTTTCTTTCATTCCGCATATGTATGAAATCAGGACTTCCTGTAGAATACAACCTCATTAAAAATGAAATCTTTTCTAATGATACGAATTACCCTTCTTTTTCAAAAGGCTTAGAAAAGTCTTAATAATTAAACTAACTTTAACATCTATATCCGTTTATTTCTTTTAAGATGCATTAAAGTTACCGCTAAAGGGACAAATGAAAAACTGAATTTATGTATCTATCTTCAGTTAAAAAGATTTTCAATTTGATTAAAAAACTATTTTCAATAATATTTTTGTTTGTTTTTTTTATATTTTCTCATATGCGAAGTATACAAATAAAAAACACTGTAGTCGTAAAAAATCAACATGACGTATCTTCATGTTTAAGCCTTCTTACTCCAAATAAAAACAATCCAATTAATTATAATCATTTATCTATAGAAATCCTACCTACCTATCATCTACCTATAGTTCAGAATTAGTCATATATATATGAAAATAAAAACTTGATAGCGGAAGGCTAACGAATTATAATCTCCTATATGGTCTACATACAAAAATTGTAGGTCTGTATCCAGGTTTTGGACTAAAGCCATCAAAATATAGTTTGTCTGTCCGCCCGAATGTACCTGAAAACGATAAATCAAAAACGGAATGAGCTATATAAGCGAATTTGAAGAGTAAATACGTAATTGTCGATGAATGCGAAAGAACAATTTTAAGAATTATAACTGTTTGCTTATGAAAATCATAATTTACGAATGCAAGAATATTACGAAGATGCTAGCTAAGTGTAATGAGAAAGCAATGGAAAAAGAGGAGTATCAATTCAAATGTCGTCCTCATCATCTGTGAGAGACAGTCCTCAAAATTTTGAGTTTCGTTTCAAAATAGCCCTAGTAATGTTTTGAAATGGGACATTAATATAAATAAATTTAAATCAAGCTAATCGAAATTATATGCCTTTATCGCCAAAATTGCAGAGTTCTGTCAAATGTTGGACGAAATCTATCAACAGACTATTTGTATGTCAGATGAACCTGAAAACTGAGCAGTGCAATAAATTAAAAATTTTGGCATATGATTATGCCACCAAAAGTATTGTGATTATGGTAATACCAACGAATGAGCAAGATATATTTATATTTCTCTTGTGTGTGAGTATATAATATAAAATGTGGAAAAGAACAGCAGTAACTTTATTTCATTTTTTTTACTATGATAACATGTATGAACTGAGATAATATCTGAAAATTCTATTATGCGGAATGCATGATGTAATATGCACAGAACAAAAGCAACTCAGTCTTTCTACTCGGCAGATGATTGAACTGCAGTCATTTATGGGTATTTGGGTGTTCATTAAAAAAGGGTTTCAAAATTTTAATTCCATGTTTAAGTAAAAATTAATCGAAGTTTTAAAATTCTACCTTAATAAGTTACTGTCAAATATAATTTTAATCTGGAAATTTTTTTAAATATTTAAAATATATTTTACGACGCTGCTTTTTGTTGTTTTAATTTCCTGATTTATGCTCCATCTTCTTGCAGAATATTAAATAATTTTCTTTTATGAGTATATTATTGATACTTCATAATTTAGATTAAATTTTAACGATAAAATTGGCGAAGGAAACCAAAAACATTATCAAGCTACGTGCTAAAAAGTTCATAGTATCATACATGCCCCCCCCCAACCAGATGATGCAAATTGGACATATTTTCTTTCGATTGAAATTTTTTTTTCAAGTTAATCCCTAAAAGTAGTTGTCTAATTATTAATTATAGGAAGAGAAATTCGCATACGAAAATGCACAATCGATATTTTTGACACTGCAAAATATCTCTGAAAATGAAAGAGAAAGACATAAGCATATTTTAGTAATTGATTATCACTTCCCAATATAATTGACTTAACCCTTTATCTACTGACGGTACTTATAAGTACCAATCACTTTGAAACTTCATAGCTCAACAACCATTACTTATATTTTGATGGTACGTTTTAGAAACAGTCTTTTAACTCTACTTTTTCATGATAAATGGCAGTAGTTGTTCTAGGCCGATGAATTTTGCGAGGAAGAAAGCCATTTTCGAACGGACCTTGTGTTCTTTGCGACTCTATTCGTGACTCTATTATCCACATGTATAGGTAATGAGCCAATTGGAACAGACAAAAGACAGTCAAAATAATGGAAATAAAAAGCTGATATAAAATAATCTGCTATTGTAAAAGCATAAAATATGGGAGGCATCACTCATTATTTTGTATATTTCCGGTATGCAATAATTAGAAAAAATGACCGATGCGAGCATTCACGCATTTTGTAGATTTAGTATCTGTCAATTGCTTGATATACTATAAAATGGTGCCAAAGCGACAAGCAGAGCTATTAGGGATGAAGCCGAAAATGTTATGAACTTAATGCAATTTCGAATGCATATATTTCGGTCCCTGTTGAAATAAGAGGAAATTCTCATCATCAGTAAGAAAAGAACAAGTAAAAAATCATCTTTGAATGAAAAAAAAATTAATAGAAGAAGGGTCATCAAATGATGGAAATGCAACTAAGAGATTATTGGCAATTTCATTACCACCATCTGGTGAAAATATCTCTAAAAGAGCAAGAAAAATTGTCCCTTCCCAATTAAAAAGAAATAAGACTAGATATGTCAAGCCATCTACAACATTACATGGACGAAAAGTATGAATCAAAATGAAGGTATCCAGGATGTAAATCTAGAATAGTCCAGTGCTCAAAATGCAGTATTTACTTATGTAATATTTTTAAAAAAATGAAATTTCATTCAAATTAAGGTTTAAGCTCAGATGTAATGCATCCATTTTTTCTCCTGAGCATTTTATTTCTAAATTCAATTCTTTGACGCATACTGATGTGAAGAAATACTTCGCTCTTCAGACATGCAACTCCAATAGAATTTTTATAAATTACTACATTCTTTACTGTAGAGGATTAATTTCAAAGGTGTAAAGTATTAAATTTTTATAGTTTTTCTTTAAACAAAATATCTTATTTCTTATTCATATTTTAACTCTTATCAGAATAGATATTTTATTGTTGCTACAATTCCCACTGGGGTTCTCGTCACTCGGGTGGATACAGAAATGTTGGGGTACGGCTTCCCTCTTCCGATGACGGGACATGCTTCCCACGGGAAGGGTTGTACTGTGCCTGTTATGGCCCTTAGGACTCAACCTTAGTTACAACCAATGGAGTCAGGTGATCCGGTCATTCATATTTAATCCGAATTTCTTTAATTAGGCGGGGGCGGAGTAGCCTTGTGTGGTTATTGTTGCTATAACCAAGCTACTAAAATGATGCAGTTTAAATAACGAAAAATTCATATAAATTACCCAAAGAAAAAAAAAATTATAATTTTTAACGAAATCGTTTACAGTTATTTATGAGATATAATTTTTCAGAAACGTTAAAGTAAGCAAAATTCTTGAAAATCAATCAGTCTGGCGTCTTTATCTCCAAATCATCTGGAAACATCAAATATTTATATTTTATTTAAATAAACTGCAAAAATATAGCTTTCCAAATCAACTTGGCCATTTTTCAGAAATAAAATTTAAGTTTACTAAGACTTTTTTCCATAATACAAACGAGAAGAAAAAGAAAATGGGATTGTCTTTCTTGTTTTTCTTTATTCAAATAGAAACTGATCGAACTTTTCTGTTGTCTGGACAGAAGAGCTCCTGTCTGGATCCTTAATCGCCTGCTTTGCAGTACTAATAAAAACAAGAAAAACTGGAGCAATATCTTTTAGTTCCTTTGCTCGGGGCGAGATCATTTCTTTGCATGACAAATACCCTTGATTTAAATGGTAGACTGACTTCTAGGAAATGGTCGAGTGATGGTCGAAACCAATTTTTATTTCGAAAATAAATATGCAATAAATCCATATGAAAAAATACGGTATGTGTTTGAGAAAAAATAATTCCTGACGACCAAGCTGGTAGACGAAGGTAATTTCTTTTTCGGCTAGACATTTAAAGAGAAAGCAAATTTCATTTCTCCCGGCCGTTTTTGCTTCTAATTTCGTAAAAATTCTTGGGTATGATAGTGTATAGAAGAGAAAATAACTGATGAGGGCTTTATAATAAGCTGTCAGAAGTTTAAGTATTAAAGTAGTTCTCCTCTAGTAAAGTTAACTTAGTTACATTGAAAATTTTCTTTAAATGTCTAGTAAAGTTAAGTAGAAGTTCGGACTGAACATTCTTTTCATGCTTTTAATAACTAAGCGATTGTAGCAATTGAGAAACTTTTATTGCAGAAGTGTTTATTTTTTCAAAACCGTTATTTTGACGGTTTTGAAATTTTATGCTTAAATATTTTGATATATGTATTGCTCTGGAACTCTGTGTCGACTTTTAATGAAATATAAGAACAATCACACATTCCTATTCAATTTCCACTCAGCCATTTTAACTTCCATAATCAGTATGACCTACACCTATTTATTCCAAGACTCGTCAAAATGACGGCTTTAGCGATTTCAAAGCTTATAATACTTTAAGGATCATCTATGCAGTTGATGGACATCAATATGTGTTTACATTAATTTATACATCGATTTAATTTCCTAGAAAAATTTGAATAACATTTTTCATAAGAAGTTATATAGATTGACCCAAAGTGTTTGGAAGCAGTTATAATGAGATCCATTTTATTACGATTATTATAATTCTGTTTAAAACTAAAATCCCTAATTGGATATCATATAAATATAAATACAAACTGTTGTTTGTATTTTCTCTTGTTTTTTTATTAATAATTAATGAATTATTTTATTAAATGCTGTTTTTGTTAAATTACATTCTTTTATTTACATAAACTAACCTAAAGGTACAAAGAAAGCCCTGATGATAAAAAATCGTCAATTTGATGGGTGTGGTAAAATTAAGCATATATTTAACGTCGTTAGTTCTGGTGTTAAGATGAGATGTTATTCGCCTAATTAGAAATCTTTATTTCCTCAATAAAAAGGAATTTATGGATAAATGAAAATTTTAAACCTCTGACATTCTTTACCCTCAATTTTGAGCTGAATGGTCCCTCAATTAACTATGCCTACATTGTCATTCTATTTTCAACATTTTCTTCGTCAGTCAAAATCCAAAAACGATTTAACTTTTGAATAGTGTGGACTTTAGGTTCTACCACTTTTCTCGGTTTCTAATTAATTTTTAACTGCCAAATCTTACCAGTCTACCTCTTTTTATACTGTAATCTTTCAATTATAATAAAAAAGTCTAAAGTTCAGTTTAGTTATATTAACGTCCCGTTTTAACACAAAAGTCTCATAGGTACCGGCTTTGCATTTTTGCGAAAAAATCCCTGCCATCAAAGCAAAATAAATTTCTCACGGCGTCATTCCCTGTTTTCGTTATGAATTCAACTATTCAGATTTCTGATTTTGGTTTAACAAAGAATTGTAAAATCTCATTTCCGTTTCTGAGAATACCTGCAACATATGAATCTTTATTTCTGTCTATGAACAAAAGATAAATTTTAACTGAAATATTGTACGATGTGTCAAAATTGAATTCCAACTTCGCAATAACACATTACCAAAAATAAGAATCTCAAATAAATTTCATAATTAGATTACATAAATATAAAAAGGAGACTTAAATTTTAGATGCCTTTAGAAATCCAATCAATGTTGGTATAAAAGCTGTTATTTCAAAAATTCTATGATTGTAAATTTTTTTTATCAAAACATTCAATTCGAATTGCCAAGATAACATAGACAAATATTCACTGCGTATATTGTAACAGTAAGTTAACTGTGACTTTTTTTAAAGACATTCCTTTTACTTTGCCGTCCCTTGACCACTTTGAATTAAGGTATAAAAATATTACACTTTCAAGAAAATTCTCATCATCTTCATTCTCTCATTCTTTTTTTACCTAATGAGATTCAATCATCGTTCCATTTTTATCTATTATCTCCTAATTGTAGTCTACATATATGGTTCGTAACAGCCAGCATGATAAGAGATAATGATTCACATACTTCACTTAATTTTAAAACTACTATTTTTGATCAAATATCCTCATGTTAGTGTTTAGTACAGCGAAAATTTAAAGGTAATCTTAATTAGTTGTCATCTATGCACAGTTAAAAAATGCGAAATTCATTCCAATTCAGTTCTTGTATAAAATCCAATAAGACTTCAAAATTAAACGTTAATTGATAAGTTAACAAATAACCACTATTGTGTTGAATGTCAGATGTTGCATGTTTTCTGAGTTTTGTATGTAATTCATAGAAATTAAACTATGAAATTTTAAAATATTGATATTAATTAGCAATTGAGCAGCAACAAAAATTGGTTTTTGTTTCAGCTTAATTTTTTTCTCTTTAAAATTTGCCTAAAGACTTGTATTTGCTTTTGCCCAATGAATGAGAATGAAATGCGTTTATAATGGAAATTCTTCCACATTTGTTTATTTGTAAAAAAAAAAAAATCGCATTTCTCAAAGGCGAAATAAGATTAAATTTTTGATTTAAATCATTTTAATTGCACTAGTTTTATTTTCGCAAGTTTTTAAAATCTACTTTTAATACATTTTCAAAAATATTTTGATCTATTTTACATTTTTATAAAATTTATATTCATACTCGCTGCTAAGTACATTCAGTACATTTTATCTCTGCTGTATAATTAATAGCAGAATTTTAAAATGAAATAAAGGTGGATAAATCGAACCCAAACTATTATCATGCTGTGATGTTTCGGAGCAAAATTTCGAATACCCTTAAAATTTTGTATTGCAATGTATACTCGTTTTTATGTCATACATTTCTCATAAATAACATGTTGTAGAGCTTTTTATTTCGACTTTTAAACACTCACTTTATATCGCTTTTCTTTCAACTGATTAAATATAAAATTTAATACAGGTACATAGTTACGGTGACAAGACCAAAAACAGAATAAATCTAATTACGTTTACGAGTTACCGTTTCACAAATACGTGGATAATTGGACAGACAGATTGAAATAGATCTGATTAAGACTGTTGAGGGATTTCCTCCAAAACTTAATTGAAACCAACAGTTTTGATGCTAAGACTGACCACATATAATTTGTTTGTAACTTATAATGCCACGCATAAGTTTGATTGAACTAAAGGATATATGTTAAAATATATTATTGAACGGTGAATGATAAATTTGAAGTAAAAAATATATTATTGAACAGTGATTCAATTTCGAGATTTAATTTTTCGAAAATAACAGTGCTTTTTTTTTGTATGTTTGCTATAAAAAGATATGTTTAAAAATAACACTAAAACTAATCTTTCCTTTTGGCATTGAGGGTATTTCGGTATTCTTTCTAAACTGTGATCTATGTTGAAGATTAGCATTATATCTATATATCACGCTTTTACGTAATGCATAAGAAAGAAGGTTTTTATAGCAAATTCTGTTAAAAAGGCTTTTTTTTTGTCGTCTTCGATGGACTGAATGCTGTAGACGTCAAGTGAGGCAGAACATCCGTCTTCTTGACAAATTAGAATCTGACCGTATCTTTCGAAATAATTAAATTTAAACCTTATGCGGCATTATCCGCAAGATTTATATTATCTAAGCACTTAGAATGAACGATATATTTCGATTTACTGAAGTAGCCCTTGTCTACAATATTCTAATTTAATTAGAATTTATCCTCAGATATTTAAAAAGAAAAAAAACACCTGAGAATTTCATCAGCTGACTTAAAATAACTAAGTATAAATTTTGGGATGAATGCTAGTACTAGGTAGCTATTAATACTAGGTTTATGGACGTTGTTAAATGCCTATTTTTACGGAAATCCGTCAAATTGACAAGTATTTGTAACAAATTTTCCTTTCAAAAAAGATTAAAAGTGCATAAAGAAGCAAAAAAATTATAGAAAAGTTTATTGTTTATACTTTTTTCCTAGAATTTTTTTTCAAGCAAATTCTGTTGTTCGTATGTATTTTCTGCTAACATTCTTTTTCCATTTCATACAGATATTCTTAATTCTTTTTGAAGGCATATGGTGTTCGTATATATTTCCTGCAAACATTCTTTTTCCATTTCATACAGATATTCTTAATTCTTTTTGAAGGCATATGGTGTTCGTGTATATTTTCTGCAAACATTCTTTTTCCATTTTATACAAATTTTCTTAATTCTTTTGGAAGGCATATGGTGTTCGTATATATTTCCTGCAAATATTCTTTTTCCATTTATTTAATACAAATGCTCTTCTTTTTGCAGGTATATTGTTTTGTTCGTGTAGATTTTCTGCAAACATTCTTTTTCTATTTCATTAAAATATTCTTACATGTTTTCGCAGGCATATTCTGTTGTTCGTATATGATTTCTGCAAACATTCTTTTCCCATTTCATACAAATACTCTTGCTTCTATTTTTGTTACAATAGTTGATTTGACACGACTTGCGTAATTGTGAATAATTAAGGAACTGAAGTGGATTGATTCTGTTATTTTGCAATCACCGCCAAGCTCTTTAAACAAATGAAATATGGAAAATTACCTAGGTATTCTTGCACGGTGCAATATTCAGACAAGCGCCAAATCCAAAATATTGTTAAAAAGAATAAAAACCCTGAAGACGCTACCAAAAAAGGCCCTGCTTATACACTGTATTTACACGTCATTTTGCCGAGATATCTTGCTTTGACGAACCTCGGCGTTTTGATACTAGGTTTGAAGAAGATCTATGTATTATTGAAATTTCACTATCAAATATATTGTTACCTTTTCATTTCTGGTAATAAAATTTAAAAATTAATAAATATAAGAAATTTCAATATTTTTATAAAAATGAATATATAATGCATAAATGTCTTTATTGAAATCCAATTTTGACATACTTGAGAACCATATATAGAAAGTATAAAAAAATTCATCACACGTTGCATTTATCGTTTTTGATATAGAAAAAAAATATTGTTACATACAAAGTCACAAACTGCTGATAATAATAAAAAAAAAAACGGAAATGCCTGCACAGTTAGAATTATAAATTAAACGCAGTTAAAATAGATTTGTAATATAAAGAGGCATTGCATGTTGCAAAAATGCAATGCATTATTAATTGCTACATGCAATGCATATATACGACGTGTAATATAAAAAATGCATTGCATGTTGCAATTAATGTTTCTGTCATGAATTGCTATAAATAATAGAATGTGTGTTGCTACAAATAATAGAATGTATTTGCTACAAATAATAGAATGTATTTGCTACAAATAATAGAATGTGTTTGCTACAAATAATAGAATGTGTTTGCTACAAATAATAGAATGTGTTTGCTACAAATAATAGAATGTGTTTGTTACAAATAAAAGAAAGTGTTTGCGCAAATTAACAAATGAAACCTATTTTTTAATTTAAAATCTCCTAATAACAGTTTTCAAGCATTGTTAAGATAATACTGTTCACTAGTGTTATGCGTTTAAAATTTTTTTTTGTAAGTTTTTACATAGAAATTGAAGGCAATGTAAAGATTTGCATATTTCTTCTTAAATATTTCCCCTTTCTTGAACTTTAGAAAAATGCAATTCTTATTAATGCACTTATTATGATATTTTACATTACATAACAATATACAGAAGCACGTAAATTTAGCAAAGAAAATAAACAATAAAAGTATTACTTTTATGACAGTGGACGTTTTCGTATTTCCCTTCTTGAAGAAAAGTGTTCAAGTTTTAATCTGTAAAAAAATTGTTTTTATTTGTGATTTTAAGACTTTGTATCAATTATGTAAGACGCCTTAAAGAATTTAAAATAAATGTATGAATTAAAAAATTAACGATTTTTTAAAATTGGATTTTAAGGCAAAATTGCAAAATAACTAAACTGACATTCTAACGAATAGCTACATATTTGAAAAATAGCATAACATGATTAAATCCATCATCATAATTTTTTATTTACCAAAAAAGTTTGCAACGAAACATTAATCTGAATTTTGCCTAAATATTCAATAGAGATATTTTCTAAAAAATCTTGCATAAAGAATTAATTTTATTCAAAAACTATTGAAATATATATGGAGGGGGCAAATAAGTATATCTAAAAACAAGAATCAAATGCTAACAGCATTTTCCAGAATGGATTATTTAAATGGCCAAAAGAAATGAATTTTAGCATCACAACCATCTGTTTCATAACTTGTACAATCTTTTCTTATTGAATCAGATGTTTGAACTCAGCTTTTTCGGATATTCATCATTTATTGAATTGAAAAGAATTATTTACTGAATAGTTAGTTATATTGTCAGACCGTTATAAATAATGCTTAAGATACAAAGAATCCATTCTTACGAATATTTTATATTTTTATCAATGCCTTGAGGAATATCTAGCGTGGTTGAAAGAGATATTTGTCTGAGATTCTATTGTGTTTTTTTTAGAAATGTCTGTTGGACGAAAGAATGTCAAGCGGTATAGAACAGCTGTTTGAGTTTGCTATTAAGAAAAGAAAAATAACCGTAAAAATCTTTATTGATATCTGAAATCTTTTTCTCGAATGGGAAAAAAAAAGAAAGGCGGGTACTCGAACCATATTGCGTTTCCATATTCATGAGAAATTTCTTGGAATTGTAGCCATTGTTTTTATTTGGAAAAACTTTGTTGCAATCTGAAAAAACTCGGTGACATCTGTCACAAATGTATACATTTCATGTTGCGATCTGAGATTGAATTGAAAGTTAAACAAAATTCTATGAAACTAAATTGCTTTGTCTTTGAAATTTTTAACGAAATGGGATTTTGTTTCAAATGTTATTTTGAAGAGCTTAAAAATTTCAGTTTCTGATTTATTCTTGTGTTTCATGCTTGTAAAAATTAAATTCAATTTGTAAAAACCCGTGTCAAATTATTCTGAGCAGATAACATAGTAATTAAGGTAATTTGGGAAAATAAGAATCAGAAGATGAAAGCAGCAACTATTATATATTACATAAAAAAAATGTGAGAAAGAAATAAAAAAAAATGGTGTCCACTTTAGATTTATATTCCATTTAGAAGTTTCTATTGGTAGTAATCAGGTTTTTAATTTGATAATATTTACCAGGCTCAGATAAAAAAGAGTTCTTTTTAATAGACTTCATACTTTCGAACCTCGGTAGAATAACGAAAAAGTGCGTGAACAGTCACCACATCTTCCATACAATTCCAAAGACTGGACATTTGATCCTGAAGTGCCACCAGTTACTGCGGCTTCGATCGCATCAGGCAATTATCATTCAGTAGAATGCCAGGAACTGACTACCTGGTTATAAAGAAAAATAAAGTACGTCTGATTCTCGATTGTACGTATTATATTTTCCGAACTGCTCGGGGTAGTTATTCTTGAACAAATAGAGTAGAATTTTTATATGTAAAGAAATTGGAATTCTGCTTAATGTGACAACAGAGGAACCAAGATGGAATCATTCTTCCTTGCCTAAATATTTGGGATGATTGAATGAACGTCATTCTGAGTGATTAAGTGAAAATTGAGAGTGAAAATCTAAGCTGCCATGACTGATATACAGCTGTATTCATTGACTATGGCCCAGTTCAGTCATATTTTGTGTTTCCCGTAATCGGAGGGGAGGTAATTTGATCTTACATCATTGTTAGACTTAATAGGTCAAAAAAACTTGTTTACTAATATGAAAATTCCTCAACATAAATTCATGGTATCAAATCTCTGGTGGACAGATTTAATGTGATATAATAATGTCAGACATACTCAATGGCGGATTTGGGCATTTTCCGATCTTAAGCAGTGCACATTATGAAGTTCCAATTTTAATAAGCTTATCAGTTTATTTAACTTATTAATACCTTCTTTTAAGTCATTCATTTTTTATTTTATTAACTTTATTAAAATGCATATCTTACGATCATTATTTACTTATTGTTTAATATGATTCACATCACTTTGTCTTAAAATCAGCTTTGTATGCAAGAGACAGTATATAGCAACTCCCGAAAAACACATCATTTAGGCTTTTAGGCTTTTCCAAGACTAACTTAATCCTTTCAGTAAACTGAATGAGCTAGATGTTCAACAAACCCATTATTCTGAAATTTTGAGCCATTATTCCACAGTGCTTCTGAGATACATGAAGATTTAAATCGAGGGTCAACTTCAAACTACTGGGTTAATGGATTCGCTAATGTAAATTCGCTTGTCTCTTTTGGTATACTCTAAACGTTCTTTATGCCCAGAAATTCGTTATTCCGCTGCTTTAGTCTTTCCATTTGTTTGATAGTATCTATAACTTAAGAGATTATTCTAAGCTAATGGCAACATATTGCTATGTTTCCGTATAAATAATGGAATTAACTTCCAGAATTTTAAATTAATAATTTGGCTTTTGGATTATTTTCCGTCATTATATTCAGAATATATCTCATGGTTATAATCCTGAATCGTTATGCTAGCTTTCTATTAATTACTTTCGAATCAAGGCAAAAAGTTATGTCTATTAATTATAAATACCTCCTCTGGAAAATAATGAAATTACTGTCCTTTAAAATGAAGTATGTTAATAAGTTTTTTTTTCTTAATTAGTGCTTGTAAGTATGCATTAATTAAATAGAATAAAAAATATTCATTAAGAAGATAGTTAATGGAACTATTCATTTTAAGATTGATATTTTTATGTTTCATTTTTGATTCAAAGCTGTAAGAATTTGAAAATTAATTAGAAGTAATTTCATAAAGAATATTATATTTCCGCACCCCCACCCCCAAAAGTCATACTATTCCATGAGAGATAAGAAGAATACATGAAAAATAATTGAAAATATTTACAGTAGCTCAAGCAATTGAGAGTACACTTACTTTTACTTGCTAAATCCGACTTTCAATACAATTAACACATTACCGAAAAGTGCAAACATGTTTTTATTTTTACACATAACAAATGGTTTAGTTTAAAGCAAAAATAAAGAAAAAATCAATGAAAAACTTCTAAATTGAAAAATTTGGGAAGCATTTTAAATAAACATACACAGATTTTTGCCTCAAAAAAATTTGAATATACACCATTGAAATTTTGTAATATCTCGCATCGAAAGAAAGTGTCAAAGTGAAGTTGCATATCTTTTGGCTTTTATAATGGCCTCTAAACGTCGTAGTACCGATTCGATCCATTTTTGGAGGCACCTAAAGATATATTACCCCATTCCTCTTATAACACTTGTTTTAGGCGGGTTTTGTTTTTGATTTTGTGCTTTTGGACCAAAGTTGAGAGTGTGTCCCACAGATATTCAATGACATTGATGTCGGTGGACTGTGGTAATGTTTAAAATGAAAAAGACACCACGTTTTGACATTATGTGCATTCTCTTTGGGGTCGTTGACCTGCAGGAAAATGAAATTTCCATCTAAACTCAAATTTTTAACACTTTTCTTTAAATTGCAGCGATCATATGGTTCATCCAACATGCTGCAGAAATTCCTCAATTTATATGCAGGAGTGTAAGTTCTGAAACTGTGCGAAATGTAATTAGACAAGCTGGATATGAAAGTTGAATTCTTAGAGAGAAACCATTCACTAGCTTGCAAATTCAGAAAAAGCGCTTGAAATCTGCAAAAACTCGCCAATTGAAGAAGACCAATAACTTTTGAAAAAAAATTATAATTAGTGATGAAAGAAAATTCAACATTTTTGTCAGTGACAGCCGTTGCACTGTATGGAGAAAGCCTAATACTGCTTAGAATCCAAAAAAAATTACGTCCTACAGTTAAACATGGTGGTAATTCCATCATGATTTGGGGTTGTATGGCTTTATCCGGGATAGGAAATTTCGTTTTTATAGATGGCATTATAAACCATTTGGTTTACTTGGATATACTACGCACCATTCTAAAGGAAAATGCTAAAAATTTGGGTTTAGATGGAAATTTCATTTTTCTGCAGGTCTGACCCAAACAGAATGCGCGCAACATTAAAATGTGGTGTCTTTTTCATTGTAAACAGCTGTTACACATACTACTATAATCCACGGACATCAATGTCATTGAATATCTGTGGGCCACACTCGGAACAGGGAGGTCCAAAAGCACACCTATTTAAAACAAGTATTACAAGAGGAATGGGGTAAAATATTTTCAGATACCTCCGAAAATTGGTCGAATCGGTACCACGACGTTTAGAAGCCATTATAAAAGCCAAAAGACATGCAACTTCACTTTGACACTTTCTTTCTATGCGAGATGTTACAAAATTTCAATGCTGTATTCTCAATTTTTTGAGGCAAAAATCTGTGTATGTTTATTTAAAATGCTTCCCAAATTTTTCAATTTAGAAGTTTTTCATTGATTTTTCTTTATTTTTGCTTTAAACTAAACCATTTGTTATGTGTAAAAATAAAAACATGTTTGCACTTCTTGGTAATGTGTTATTTGTATTGAAAGTCGGATTTATCAAGTAAAAGTAAGATGTACTCTCAATTGTTTGAGCCACTGTACCTAAATTTCGGCAATCTAATTTTAAACAAAACCTGTCATGTTATATTCTGTACAGATCAACTGCACTGATTTATTTACATCTGTTATGATACAATTAAAGGAAAGTGTATGTTTTATCTAAGACTAGCCGCCTTTGGCGACCAGCCGGTTCGCCAATCTTAATGCACGTTGAAATTTTAATAATTAAATATTGTATGGTACTCCCCTTTTAATTGCTTCTTCATTAAAATATTTTAAAACTTCAAATTTTGATAGTCATATAATTCACTCATAATATTATAAAGACCTTCAGTTATAACGTAATATGTATCTCTCTAATTTTTGCTTTAAATTAAAGTGAAAATGATTAAACTGCAATTAATATAATATTTTTTTTTTACTTAAACGAAGCATTTTTTAAAAAATATGAGTACTGAAAACAGAGTCGCTGAGTATTTAGACCTTATTAAACTGAAGAATATTTTTCTTAATTCATATAATATCTCAAGAAGTTTTCAACAAAATTTTCTCAGATTCATCATGAATAGATCGATTCATTAACAATGTTTAGTTTTAAATGCATCAAACACTAAAAAAAATAAACAGAATCGTTTGAAATAATCTGCCGAAAACGTATTAAGCCTTCAAAACCAAGTCCGTATCCGTTGAAAATAGCCAACACACACACGCACATTGAGCTTTATATAAGTATAGATAAATAACAGGGAATTTATGTTGCATCTTTTTCCCAAAAATACAAATTGCTTGGGAACTTTTTTAATTCATTTTCTTTTAAGTCCAGTGTTTAAAAGTATTCGTTCTTTGAGATCCCTGATATTTATTCATTTAATCCTTTAAAATAAATCGTAAATTCAACCATTTAATTTCGTTTTAGAGTTTGTATAGTTTTGTTTAGAAAGATATGCACACTTTTTTATACGATATATCATTCATGCTTGATTATCTAATGCTTGAAAATTATTTAACTAAATGTCAGCCAAATAATTTTCCTCTTCACATTAATAATTCTGAAAAATTTCTAAAATGTTTTTCTGATTATTTTTTAATATTTTATTTTTTTATTTATGTATTTATCTGGAATTTTTTGTAATCTAAATTCCAATCTTTTATATGATTGCTATTATGCTTAAATATCGTCTGCTTTAAGTACGGGAAATAAATATTCAATATTCTAATTTATTTAAATTCTAAAGTTAGCAACATTCACTTTAGTGTAGCTTTTTCGTTTTATGATTGTCTGTATTCTAATATTATTTATAAAAAAAAAGAGAAATTAATAAGTTTATTTCCACTGATTACATTCTGATGAGTAAGTTAAAATTTTCATTTATATTCTACCGAGTATGATTCTGATTATAAAAAGTAATTTTACAAACTCCTTCAGATCCAGAGATATATTTTAAAGATAATTTAAGAAAATGGAATTATGTATAATTTATATATTGTAAAGATAATTTTAAAAAATGGAATTATATATAATTTATATATTTAAAGATAATTTAAAATAATGGAAGTCTTTTGTATCGGTATTGCGATGCAAATGCATATTTTGCTGATTAAAACCGATTAGAGAACTATCTACGGACTTGTTGGAATTACTAATTTGATTTCTTAGAGGTTAAATGCCTTCTTTGTAATTGCGAAGAATTTAAATTTCGAATCAAGATACTGTTTGCGTTTCACTGTTTATTTTTGTTAGTGAACGATAGATAAAAAGAACAACATTAAATTATAATTCAGTAGAAACAACTCTTGGAATGATTAGAAATTTGCGATTTTAAGACATTTATAAATTAGAATATACAAATAAAGACATTTTTAAAGCTTTTATATTAGAAGAAATCTTTACATTTATTTTATATTGTCTTATAAATACTTGCGCAGAAATATGATTTCAATTAATAACGAAGATTATTTTAAACTAGCTTATATTCCCAGTATACTCAGACGAATTTTGTTTAATGCTTTTTAAAAATTAATTAACTAATTTCCCCAAAGTCATTATTAAAACTTTTCTTACATTACAATTTTTACAGATTAAAGTGATCGCATATCAAGCATAAGCTTTTGAAATTTAAGTTGATATAAATCTTTTTATGAGAATAGTTAAAGTATATTTCATATTATCATTCGCCTGTAAATAAACGCATTTTAAATAATATGCACAGTAAAAATTTATTTTATAATGAAACAAAATCTTTATATCAATTTATATATATGCATATTTTGAACTAAAATGAGACAATCTGTTGTACTAAAGAATTTTAAGACCTCGTGATAGCTTCTAGGAAAAATTACAAACTGTCCTAAATGATTTTTAAACTACTGTAGAAAGGTAATTTTCCCATAGGCTGTTCATAATTTTCAAAGAATGATATAAAATTTAAAAGCAATTGAAATGTATCTTTTCAGTATGGAACATGAAGGCAATCATTTATATTTAAATATCTATAATCCATTAAAGGCAAATAGTTAAATTTTAAAAAAGTTTTTAGATATTAGGAAATTCTTAAAAGAACTTTCGATAAAGGAGACATAGTTCATTATCGATAAGATAAAAAAAAATCTTATTTAAATACAGGGTGGTTATAATTAAAGTTTCACTTTGAAATAGTCATAAAAGGAAAACTACTGGACCAAATGTTATTAATTATAATCACCTTGTATTTTTCTTTAGCATGGGTTGCCTATTTTGAATTGAGTTTCATAAATGAATCTTAAGTACCGTCAGTTATTTGTTTGTTCAATATCATGCATGCTCAATAGAAAAATCGTTTAGGTTTTAATAAATGAAAAAATTTAATTGTATAAAAATCCACTTAAATTTTCCTTATTCCTCTCAGCATGTCAATGAAAAATTTCACGACAATTTATTCAGAAGTTCAGATTTCTATAGAATGCAAAATTCAGTTACCTTTATATAAGGTATTCAGTTTTGTTTATATGAATGTAAAACAAATCCTTTACTCACTTAAATGTGACAGTTATCATACGCAATTTTTAAGTATCGTAAAATCAGGAAGATTAGATTTGTTTCTATGCTTAGACGTTGATATTATTTGTTTCTATGCTTAGATGCATAAGAAAACGGATGTTTGATTTTTTTTTCTATACTTATCAAATACCTGTTCGTAAATCTATGTTGATAAAATATTGCAAAATAAGTTCAGTGTGCACATTTTAAGCATATTCAGTGTGCCTATTATAAATATATATTATCGAAGCTTACTTAAAAAATGCACACTGTATGTATTTTACAACATTTTATCAACATATATTTATGAACAGGTAATTGATAATTATAGAAAAAAATTTGCTGTGAACGCAAATTAAGGATATAAGGCGATAACATTCACCCATCTACAATTAGGTGCCACTGATGTGTCAGAAATTTATCATTTTTTAAAGTAAAGAATAATGCCTTTTCCTTTTTTTTCATTTAGTAACTAATTTAATTACTATTGGGAAATTGCAATTCTTTTTAAATTTAATTTTGAGAACAATGAATGGGATTTTGATCGTTTCACCTTTTCTTTTTCACTTCTAAAATCTGGGCACTTAAAAATCCACAATAAATGTAATTGTTTTTTTTTAAATATCTATAATTATGAATTGGCGATTGTCTATTTATTGCAAACTTTTATACTGATCTTTACATTCTAATGACACGCTAGGCATTTCAAATTTAATTTTACATGTCTCTACTTTCCTCTTCTTTTCAATTTTCTCCTCGTCAAAACCCATTGCACTCTTCCATTACATACGCCTAAATTATTGCCATGACGCTGCAATCAAAACGCAGACTGAGCATAAAATCATTACGAAATTGATGCTCCCAATGAAGATCTCACTCTTGTAATATATGCAAACGCATCCATCTCACAAAGCAAATTAGTGTGATGCCCTCTCCCTGGCTTCATCATCTGATAATGATTTCCTTGCCCAAGGAATATTCACAATCAGATTATTAAATTGATGGTGCGAGGGGAATCGAAGTGACAGGTCGACAGCTAATGTGATCGCATCCCTAAAGATTAATTTAATCGCCTGAGACAAGAGAAGGCAAAATGCTGTCGTTGTCTTTATGCAGATCAGCATTCAGCAAATTAGGTAGGTTTCCGATGCATGCCCTTGAGCTCCAAATGGTCTCATCCAAAGACAGGAATAAATAGTTTGGTCCTCATGGATTTTGGTTTTCTAAATGGCTACTCATAACAACCGATCATGCAATATGATTCATGAAGCATGTTGGTAATATTGAATGTTTTATCAGTTGATGGAAAACTTGTAAATCAATCTATCAAATTGATCTAAAGGCCTAGCAACGATCGTTTTAACTTTCTCGCTTACTAAGTACTTAAATAAATTAAAAGGTATTGTTATTGGCAAAAATTCGAACAAGGAATTATCATTCACCTGCTTATTTTAATCTGCCAAGAAAACGAAAGCGCCATTTTTCTAATTATATTTCATCTATAAGTAAACAAGATAATTTGAAATTTCCACGACCAAATGAATTAAATTTGGTAAGCATTCTTTACAAAATCTGTCAAAGTTTGAATAAAATTTGTCTATGGGAAAATCTCTATTTGACATCTGTGTACATGGGATAATGGTAAGTCAAAACCGAAACAAGTTTGATAGATACAATACTGCATATCTTCTCTATCAATAGAATTTTAAATATAAATAAATTTTTCCATCAAATATGGCATTATTATGACTGTCTACCGGCTTGTATACTCAAGCATATGTATTTGAAAAATGTAACCAATTAATTGTGTGAAATTGAGAATGTTATCATCAAACCAAGATGTTAGTGTGAAATTGAGAATGTTATAATCAAACCAAGATGTTAGTTCATATTTAATTTTAGGTTGAATCTTACAGAGGTTGAACTCTATTTGTCTGTCTGTGTGTAGGCGAACCGATGATTTAAAAGCACAAGCGAAATAAAGGCATGTAGATATTTGTCCTTTCGTTTAAACTGAGTATTGCTATGAATTTATAATATTGCCTCCCTTATTGTTTAAAAAGTAGCATAAAAGTTTTTAATAAAACTTAAAAACAAATTTATTACTATTTGAAATATAAGTTTCTGCATTAATTCTCATATGTGAGGAAATTAAAAAAAAATGGCAGGGATAAGGCTAACAATCCTAACACCGGACTCAAAAATAATTCATCTTACAGAATCAAGTTTTGTAAAAAATAGTTGGATCGTAGTATCACTTTATCGAAACCTATTACCGCTTCTTCCAAAAAAAAAAATAATAATAATAGTTTGAAAAGAAACTAAAGCATTTCATCCTTAAAAATATGGCATAAATCATAAAATAAGAGGCCATAGCTTCGTCTCACGTATCGGATCTCACATTTCACGTACATGTACAATGTTAACTAGTTTTCAAACATAAAGACATAAGAATTTTTATGGCTACAGTTTTGTCGTATCAGGCAATAACTTTTTCTTTCAACGTCGTTCAAATATTTGCCTTGGAAAAGCAAAATACATTTTAAAAAAACGAGGCCTTCATAAATTTCTTATAAAGTTCTAAGCCTTGAAACATGTATTTGACAATATCGACTTAGAGTAAAGGATTATGATTTCGTGTGCTCCGTATCAATATCTTGTTGCCATTTTTAAAATTCTCTCTTCTATTTTAATGATTTATATATAAAATGTTATTTTCATTTTGTAACATTTACAAAAATAATATTTATGCCTTAAAGAGAATCGAGAATGTCTTCAGAAATAAAGATGAGACAACTGTCGACAGTGGTTGAGTTTCTTTGTTTAAAGGAAGATTTATAAATTTTGTTTAGTGCAAAGTTATCCTTTTCCTAACAGAAGATATAGATACTTTACTCGTATATGTTTTTCTTGGTTGAAGTTCATACATTCGTATCCCTTCTTATATTCAAACATTATCAATTCGCAAATGCCAAGAAGTAACTAGGTTACTAATGGAAATGTTCAAGTGACCACTGATAAAAATTGCTTAAAGTTTAAACTAATTTTCAATTTTATAAATAATTTTTTTTCTTTCTTTTCTTTTAAATACTTGGGTGTCATAATTGCCGCATCTCCTTTATGGAAATTCATTATTTAAAATATTAATCTGTGACTGTTTTTTATTGATAAATTTTAACAATGCCTTTCTTCCTTATGCCATCTGAAATATGCTGACAGAACTTTACAATATACATAGAATTTTAAATTTAACATAAATTTATGGAGTTTTGTTATTACAAGAACGGGGATTTTATAACTTCTTTGGTACATTGAATTTAGCGAATTTTCGTTCGTGGATTACATAAATAAAGAAGAAGAAACTGCAGACATGATGCCTGAGGAATCGCAAATATTTTCCAAGAAAAATTTTTTAACAGAAAAAAAGATCGAGAGATTTGATGACCGTGGCAGTGGAAATCTAGTCACTTGCACATCGAGAGAAAGTAAAAATAAATAAAACAGCAAAGATAACATTGAAACGAAGCTGAGAAACATCGATTCACTAGTAGATTATCTAATAAGCACGCAATCTAATTTCACCAATTCGTAAAAAATTTATTTTATTCATCTTTTACAAATGTTAGAAAGATAAAGAAAAATCTGGAAGTCTGAAAAAGAATAAAAAGAAAGAGCAAAACAGATAACAATAGCTCTGAAGCATTCAAAATCTTTTTTCTAAAAATACGAAATGAATAAAATTCTGGAAAAAAAATGGAATAAATTTATTAAAATTCTCCATAAAATCTTATTTATATTGTTTTTCATTACTTGAAATTATAGTGATTGAAATAAAATATATTTTTGAAATTTTAATTATAATATTTTTACTTTTTAGGTTTATTAAAATTTGTTTAGTACGCATGCAATCTCAACAATTAAAAATGCTAATGCATCAAAGTGATGCCAGTGCAACTAATTTACGTGTTTCTTGGGTTGCCACATCAATAGCAACTTAAAGCGGCCCTAACTTTAAGATACCAGAATTTTGCTCTCGATAGATATGTTATATTTTTCACACATTTAAAATTCACGTTCCTTTACCTTTAATTGTGAATTCTGTAATCCTAATGATTATCTTACTCCCTCTGCAATTCAGTTATCATTGCCACTATGCAGACTTTTTGATTTTGATTTTTAACTCTTGTGCTTAAATTGAAATAACACTGCATGATTTGAAGATGAAGATATAGCAAATGAATTAATTGTGGGATGATAAGTATTTTCTCTCGATATTGATTCTTTTTTGAAAGGGAAATTGTTTCAGATTTTAGAAATAAGAGATGGGGAAACATAAGACTTGTGTGCAAGAAGATGTGTAGTATATTGCAGTGGAAAGCATTTAGTTTAACAGAATGGTGTTAATTATAATTCCTAGGAGAGTCTTATTTATTTCTGTCAGGATATCGAATGGAAGGTTTCCTACAGACTTTGCTCTTCAGGATATTTTCAATGGCGGATTTAGATAATTTGCGGCCCTAGGCAGTGAACGTTTTGAGGCTCTCTTTTTTGATAAAATGAGCAATCACTTTAACATTTTAGTATATTTTTAATATATGTAAATAATTTCTTTTACGCTAATATTTTTTATTAAGTTTGCGTAAATATAATAGTTTTTATTTGTTTATTATTATTCTAATCTACCCAACATCTGTTTGTTACTAATTTTATTGAAGCAGATGTTCACTTTTATAAATATCCTAGTAAATAAATGAATGCAACAAAAGATATAAGAGTCTCACCAGTAATATTTGATAAGTTGTTCACATTAACCTAATATTTTTATCATTCACAGAATTTATATTTTTTACAATCTAAGGAAACTGATGTCTTTTAATCGATCTACTTGGGAATCCTACTCTGCTTAGTGATCATAACAAACTGTTAAATATACTTAGTTGGAAATCTGCTATTGGATATATTCAGGATTCTGATAAAAAAACAAAAACAAGCAGCAACAAATTATTATATTCACTACAGATTTATACGCACAGCATTAAGCATTAGATAATTTGAAAATTCAATTTTGTTACTTAGAGAAATACTCCCCATATTGCTATCAATTTCCACTTTCCAGTTAGTCGGCCCGCAAGTCCTTGTTAGGCCCTTTGAAAAGCGATTATTACTTTTTAGTGAGAAATGTGGCTATCTAGAGGTAAAGTTCAGACTTCGGGGTCGGACAGTTCCAAACTCTATTCCACCGATGAACCGTAATGCAAGCTTATCTAGTGCACGCTAAAATAATCAGGGGCCGAAATGCATTGTTATACGCTCAATGGTGTAACATTGCATTTTGGGGGAATTGATCATCGATTTAAATGCCATTCTCCGTATTTGATCGTATTTCAAAATCCCCAGATCTCTCTCAAAATAGTCCTCGTGTTGCTTCAAAATGAGATAAAATTATTAAAAATAAGGAGAAAGTTCCCACAATGCATATTTCAGTCAAGCCACTACAACTATACTTACGGACTAGACAAAACCAGTCGAGAAGAGTAATTCCAGAATCTGATTTCAGAAATCTTTTTATCAAGTTCACACACCCGAAATCATTATCCTTCAAGAGATAGTACCTTTTGGAGAGGGCAGCTTCAAGGCTGTCAAAGAAGTCTAGTTTTAATTCAATCATTACAATCAGACCGATGCAGTGTCCCTCGAAGTCGACTCCTCCAAACATTACATGACATCATATGGGTCTTTACCTACTCGATATCGTACATGTTCATCGATTGAAAAGTATGATTACGAAACTGTAACGAGGCACGGTTGCTTATGATGGCCACACTTACAAATCCTCAGTCTAAAGGTGCCAGATTTGTTTTTCAACCAGTATTTCTATTATTTTCTTTCAAAAAT
This sequence comes from Argiope bruennichi, assembly GCF_947563725.1. Lineage (NCBI taxonomy): Eukaryota > Metazoa > Arthropoda > Arachnida > Araneae > Araneidae > Argiope > Argiope bruennichi. The sequence continues at coordinate 110,201,092 of NC_079152.1, read as the reverse complement.
GTTTTAAATCTTATCTGTCTTTTTCTGTTAGAAAATAACTATTTACCTCGATTCATTTTTAATGATAAGTTTAAGTATTCGTGGAATATTTTAATTCATAAAAATTCCGATCTTTATTGTTTACTTTCGGAAATGCTATATATTTATATCTAAAGTATAATACAAATTATAAGTTTTTTTTCCTTAAACAGTTTGCAAAGGTCCATGAAATTTTCTTCTGCAACTTTCGGTTGTAAATATGTGATACTCAAATCCAAGATATTATAACAGGATGATATCTCATTCAGACTGGTACATTTTAAAAATTAAAGTTTAAAAGTTCTTGACCAATTCGTCTGAGTATACTTTATTGCGTATTCTCTCGATAATTCAAGGATAAATACTTTAGAAAATGATTATGTATTAGTCAAGAACTCTTTGTGTCTGGGATGGTAAGAATTTCAAAACTTTAAGCAAATAAAATGAATGAATTATTTATGCATTAGCATATAATTAATTATATCATTGTCTCAGCTATATTAGTATCAGTTCTACTGTTCTACAAAGAAATCGATAAGAATCAAATCAATTCCTTCACGTATTTTACCTCATGGGCCGATTTAGGTCCAGACGACAGTTTAAATACAAAAGAAACCTAAAAGGGAGACATTTGACAAACAAAAGAAACACGAAACGCAATGTTATCAGGAATCACGCCAGTTATGTTATGGCAGGTTTATTCTATAGAGGGATATCTCATACTTCAATCAATTTTCTAAATGATTTACTATGTGAACTCAAGACTTTCTAATCTCCACATTTTAGTTCACTTTGACGTGTGTCTTTTCTTCAATGATTTATGACGTGCGTATTAGAATATAAAATATGTTAGAGCCCGTATGCTTTCTCATGCACCAATTTTTAATCACTTTTTGTTGCTATTTTCGTAAGCGTTTCACACCGCTGGGGTAAGAACATAATTTCTGCATTTGAAGCAGTGATTTCTATGCTAAATTTGTGAACGGTAAAATCGTCTCCGATAAAAAAAAAGTATTTGATTCTTATTAACATGAAACAAATATAGAAAGAAAGCAATGATTGGTAAATGCTACAAAGTATTTTTGTCTGTTATGTCTGTATTTTCTGTCTGCATGATGAAAGTTTTACAGTAGGTTCCACAAGGCATTTCCATAGAAGTGTCGATTCTTATTTGAGCATGAACGAAAATTTAACAAATGTTATAAATAGTTTTTTTTCTAATTTCATAAAGGATAGAATTTAAAGTATAATTTGATTTGATTATAAATCGGACATCAAATTAAACAGTTTGTACAGAAATAGATAAATAATAGTTTGATATATTTATGCATATTCAGTGTCACTCAATGTATGGCTTTCCATTTAAACTTGAGACTTAAACTCACCCGGGAAACCTTAAAACAAAAAAAGTGTTGTTGAAGTTATCTTGTCTTATATATTGAAACCAGTGGATGTATAAATAAACAGGAGAGGTATAAAATAAAGAAAGTCGGGTCGTGAAATCTCGTTTCACTAACCCTCCATCAAAGCAAACAGCCGTGGCAACTCTGAAGAAAAGTACACACTTTTGCCAGGAGGCATTTTCGATAAAATTGCTACGTATTGCGGGAATCTGCGCCTCTTTTAGTGCAAGAAGTCCTTGGCAAGAAGCCATAGGTAATAAATAGCCCACCCAGACGACGAAAAAAATTTTCTTCAACATCATCGATCGGTATTGAACAGTCCCCTCAGTCATACAAATTGAAATATTTTTTGAAACTTGCCGCCTTTAGTTGTAAGTAGTTAAACACGAGTAATTTATTCCTTTATTTCTAAAAAGTGTGATGTGTAACTTCACTATGTCATTGCTTGTCACGTAAATGTGTAATCGATGCAAAACGTAATCTTATCATTTTTTTGCTCTTATTATTAATTGTAAGCGATGTGGAAACATTGATATAGTAAGAACTGTCATTAATTTTTTAATGTTTCGGCAGATATGTTTTGTAATTTTCTAATGATATGTAATTAGAGGGCAGCTCAAAAATTCATTCTGTTCATTCATTATCTAGTCTTTAAAATTCATTCTGCATTGTTGTTAAAATGTTGACGCATTGTCGAAGTGAAGTGTAAAATTGTGAGCTATATTAAAGGAAATCAAAATTTCTCACTTTCTGAGATGTTGTTTTGAAATTTTCATAATAATGTTGTTATATTAGTCTAATGTTATAAAAATTTCATCAAAATTCATTGGTAACTTTTTGATGTTTGGGTAAAAAATGAAAAAAAGTTTTAAAATGCTGTAATTGAAACTTTAAATTGCTACCTGCGCATTAAAATAATTCATAAATCTATTTTCTTCAGACATTTTTAGATAAATGTTTTAATTTTAAGCAGTACTTTTCATGCTCAACTTTATTACAAATACAATTGTCACATCAAAACTTGAATTATTTGACATTTTTTGAAATTAAAAAAAAATATTGTAGTAATATTGTTTGATGTTTTCATGAAAAATAAATATAAGATTCATAAATGATCTATTTATGAAAAATTGTATGATATGTTTTTACAGTTATAAATAAAAATATGATGTGCATGGAATATTTTAAAATTCCAGTACTTGGAGAAAATCGAAATTGTATCACACTGCAGCCGTCTAAATGTAAAAAAGCGGGAAAATGCATCCTAATATCAATAAAAATAAGCTGATACTGAGTAAACAATTAAAGATCTCAAAATATTTCTTTTTGCAAACGGTTATTCGTAATCGTTTACATAACAGATCAAAATAAAATAAATAACAGTTTTAGTCAACTTTTTACGTTTTCATCGCCCATTGTACCGTTAAAATATTATAATAAGTCATCGTTTTATTAAGTTTGTTTGACATATATATAGTTATCATACCCTATTTAGTATAATAATAGCATATCTTCATTTTAACAAACGTTAAAATTTCAGGGAATTTATTTTCTTACAACTTAAAGTTAAATATATACAGTTATTTTTCATAAAGATTATGAAAGGAACAAATTTTACTTAATTTTTGGTGCAGTATTATTCAAACCATACATCTGTAGCTACATAAAACATCTAAAAATAAAGATAGTAGTAGTAAGATAATCATATAAGAAATAAAAATTACTCTCTAATTTTTTATGCATTTCAACAACTGTTTTTCGCATATCTTAAGTTATTTTGCTCTGAGCTCGAATATATGACACAACGACCCCCCCCCCCCCCGCGTCATATATTGGTATGAATAATAATCTTGAGAGGTACAATTAATATGTTCCGCCAACTTGATTTATATGTATGCTGGTTTTTCATTTTCAATATTTGCCGCAGTGGCCTTGTGGTAGAGTCCTGACTTCTAGATTTTCATCAAGCCTTCTCCAGGTACACGGGCTTAAAGCTCTTTCAATCCGAAAAAAAAATTGCAATAGAAAGAATTTGTGGAAATAGTGAATAAATGATCGAATGGCTTGAGATTGCAGCTCGGATAACAGGTAATCTAACTTTTGACCACCTAAATAGTGACGTTCCGTAACGGTGTATTTTACCAGTGTGGCATGGCTAAATGTGATTACTAGATGTGCTTAATGGCTTAAACGAATGCAATACAACTAATTCTTTCTAACAAAGAAGAATTATAATTTACACTATTTACACATAACTTTACACACAGAATTAAAACATATACCGATACTGATTCTAATTGTACTTGGAAATATTTTTTACAATACATTTCATTAAAAATGAAAGTGAAAATATCTCTTGGTGATATGAACGACTTTATATTGAAATGAAAAACATATATTAATGTGTGGCACTGAATTGCCTCTATTAACTATTTATAAATGTAGGGATTTATTTTAATTGAAACACGGTATACATGAAAGTTCTATTGATAGCGATTCGAATCTCAATGGGTTGGGGAAATATTTTCGGTATAACTGCGAGCTGCTGGAAATCGACAATTAGTATTCTAAAAAGTTTGAGGGCGAAAAGTTCCTAACAGTAATTATCATTTTGTCAAATTTTTAAATCAATTTTGGAAATTATTGCAAGATTTCAAATTCGAAAGACAGCTGTTTTGCATATTTTATAAAATGTTTGAAAAAAGTATGTAAAATATTTTTTGCTACTTCTTTTGATATTTAATAAATGAAGTGATCAAGTTTTTTATTTTTGAACAACCTCTAAACGAAGTATATTATAATAAAATACATTTTAATTTTTTAAAAATGAGTATTACTGAAAAAATATTGATTGTCTTTTTATGGCACAAAGTCTGCTTTTTTGTGCATTAAATGCATCATATTGTATTTTATGATGACAATTCGACATAATTTAGATTGTCGGATCCATGGTGTCTTCAAAATGTGGCGGAGTTAATTAAAATAAATACTAAATTAATAATATATCTAAATACAAATGTAACTAGCGAAAGCAATGTAATTCTTCCTCATTTTACCTATAGTTCGCATCATTTGAACAGTAGTTTGAAGGGATATATGCAATAATTGATAATTTATTTTCCTAAATGATGGAAGGGACCATATAAATAAAAAATTATTTGCTGTATTATTTCTTAACTTGTTTTGTAATGGTTTTGACGAAAGTCTATGATTATTATTGGCATCAGGTTTGATTCTCAGAAATTTTTTTTCCTTTTAAATAATAAAAATAACTTACTAATCCAATTTCTATGTGAATATTTTGTTACATATTTGTGAAAAATATTACTTAGGTTGTATAGACATATCTGGTGATTTTTAGAAATAATTATTTTCAATGCAGTATAAAAAATCAAAATGAAATGTGGAAATTTATGCAAATAATCAAATAATAAAAAATGATCTTCGTTCTTTATTAAAGTACTATGTCTATTTCTCCAAAAAATCTTTTCTTAAACAGCATCATTCCGAAAACCAATTCAAAGCTATATAAAAAATCGACTTTAAAAAAAAGATTTTAATTGATAAATAAATAAATTTTAGATTCTCTTCCAGTAAGAAATCATGGTCTCTATTTGAATAGCAACTTGCATGCTCAGAATGATAATTTTAATGCCATGAAGATATCACTGTATTTAAATCATGAAATGATTATAGTTAAATACCAATAAATTTAAATTATACTTGTTTTTCTTTTCATAACTTGCGAGTGTTGAAAATCTTAAATTCAAAACAGATATTTCCCTCACAGCTTGACAGTAGATTATTATGGTGATTGAGATAAAAATGCACATTTTCATGAACAGCATTATCTATTCACTTTTAAACGTAATTTATGTTTATTTTTCAATGAAATATGTGATAAATTGTTTGCTATATTTATTTCTATGTAAAATGCAATAAATCGTTCGTTAACAGAACATTAATGAATTTTTTTTCTTTTCTATAATCACTGAAAGCAACTTCAAATTATTTATGAGATTTTAATATTATAAAAAAAACTTTTTAATGTATTCATCAGTTACAAGTATTTGAGTAGTGTACACTCGCTCGTGTGACTGATTATGAATTTTTCATTTTTTGGAGGGTACTTTAGAATTCCTTTCATTATCTAACTGATGGCTGGTGTGGCGTGTAGGGAAATCATAACAGGCGCAAATACTTCATGCGCGTCTAAAACATGCTGACATTATCTTGGTATTTATCTGGAACTTTTCCCCTGACTTTTGAAAAAATGTAGACACGTTTAATCAGCAGAATTGATTTAATTCTTCATAGATTTAGGATGTCTTTAGTAGTCGTTTGACTTGATCGAGCGATAATTTTAGCTCTGGGATTTCCACCAGAATTGATTTCTTATTAATGTTATCTCTACGCTCATGACAGGTGCTCAGTTTCAAAGTTTTGATTTTTTTTTAAGTATGTCGGATTTAAAAGTTCATTGTACAGGATATATATGTAAATCAAAAATAACAGCAACAACAACAAAAAAACAACATTTCGCAATATATATCAATATCAATATATATATATCAATATAAGCATGCATATATCAAATGCATGCTTATTTAATAGCTAGAAATTCTATCGATTTCTTATTTGAATTCAAGCATTAACATGTTCAATTTTAGTATTAAATCCTATGGATTAATAAAATTGTTTTTCATTTGGAATTCAAGTTAAAATTATAAATTAATATAATTTTTAAAAATTAATAAAGCAATTAATCAAAGTAATATCAATGAATAATCAATTCTATAACAATGTCACAGAGATATAACTTGTTCTTATAGCCAATTTGTTTAAGATTAAATTTATAATCTTGCATCTAACATATTAAAAATAAAATGTCCCAAGTTTTCCATTTAAAAAAAAGTATGCATAGTAAAGTAAAGTTTCAAGAAGAAACAATGAAAATATATAAAGTTTGCGGATTGCCAACACATTTTAAACATATATCTAATGAGGGATTTTTTAAAAATAATGTGAATAACTTTTACACCTATATTTTGCAATACTTCAAAAGGAAGTGTTAGGAATAGTAAAATAAAATTCATTGAATAATATTAAATAATTACTTGGAATTTACAATTAAATATGACTATAATGCACAAAATTAGTTAAAATTAAAACTGAATTTAAAAAATCACAAATGGGATATATTAAGGATATCAGAGATTGTTAATCTAAATCGGAAATTAAAATTAAAATGTACAATTACATACTAAATTTAAGCAATATCGATATCATTTCATTGATATTTGTAGATCCAAAGTTTGAAATAAACATTTGCCTTTCTTTTACGCACACATGTAAAGCTCACCACATACTTATTGTATACGACCTAGCAACCAGAAACATACAAAAGTGACTCTTATTTTTTAAAAATTATGTCAGTACTTTACTAACTGCAGTATGATAACTTCAATAACAACCTTACGAATAATTTGTACGATTTAAATTGTATACTGCGTGTATACTCTCGTGTCGAAATTGATTTCAGCTTGTATCGTAAGGCTGTATGCCGTAAGCTGTAGCATGTCCAGCAGGCATTATCATTTAATAACAGAAATTATCTTTGCAACTAGTTTGTGGGTAAATATTCTTTTATAAATTTCCAAGAGGAAAAAAATTAATATTCTTATATTACAAACTCTATATACAGTGGGGTTTAGTGGATGATGATCGATTTTGATTTTGATGTGGAGAGAAAATAAAAAAAAAATCATGTATTGCTTTTTTTATTTTGATGAAGGAAAGAGCGTTATTTATAATTACAAAAAAATATGAAGTGTTCGATGCTGATGAATAATATAACCTATTTTTTTAGGTAGAAATAAATTTCTTTGTGCTGATTTTTTACGCACTAAAATGTATCTAACATTTTGTTCTGCTAACTTCAAATGATGATAATAAAATGATTATCATGATAAGATAATCATATTTCAAGAATTCCATTAATTTTTTCAATATCAACTAGCATGTATAATGGTTGAAAATATTTAAAAAGTTCGCTATATGAACTTCATAATATTTAAAACAATCAGTGAACGCGACATATCAAATTTAAAATTCGCACACTAATCTATTAAAAATTATTCATTTTTTTTCATGAAAAATGGTTTGCCATAACATCATTTGAAAAGACTAGCGCAAATCACACAAAATCTGAAGTTCTTCAAAGGAAATTATGTCATTCGTTTGGTGAAATCACAAAGAAATATACACTATTAAAAACAAGTGTAGTTTGATAAAGTTACCAAAGAAAAAGTATCTTTAGTTTTAAAATTGTATACAAATCACATTTTTGAACGGTAACGAAGAATCATTGCATATTTAATGATTCTGAATTTTTATTGGATTTTAATTAAAAAGTGAAGTCACATCGATTAAGAAGAACGGATTTTCCAACATCATATTATCATTTATGATGTTTTCATAAAACATGTTGACTGACAAAATTCGCAATCATAATAAAAAATTTCTATGAATATGCGATAATGAAATTGCATCATGTTGTGCTCCTCTGAAATTAATTATCATTTAACAATTGGAAGCTTCAATGGATCTTAGTCCATTATCGAGCAAAACGAATAATATAGCGTGATCATAGATTAATTTTCTTCGTTTTGAAGGTGTCAGCAGCTGAAATTACTGCACATTAGGAAATAAATCACGTGCGCAGACCATGGAAGATATGGGACATACATTAATAAATTAAGTAAAAAAACCCTTATTTAGTACTAATGAATTTCAACATATCAAATATGTTGCACGAGAGACAGGGGTTCTAATATTGATAAATAAATGATTATTTCGGTGAATTTTTTATTGTTTTTGCCTTATTATCACTCAAACATTAATGAAATTTTATTTCCTGTTCATCTCTTACAACTATTGACTGGTTTTAACTCCAATAGTTGCTTCATATTCTAGTTCCTATTAGTGATTTTTGATACTAAATTCATTTTGAGAAATTCATCTATGTCTTCCACGAACAACTTGTAAAATTAATTTTCATTTTGCTCCTTACTGTTAACTGTAATTTCAAAACCTCATTTATTTTTATTGTATCTTAATATTTAACATGTTAGATACGATAGATCTTAGATACGAAAATGTTAGTTGTTACATTAGATCAACATGTTAGATACGAACACACGATAGATCTTTTGTCCATATCTGAACGAGAATTGTGACTCTCATGAGACTATCTTGATACTTAGTCATCAAATCACCCTTTCATAAGAAGTTTAATGATTTGATTGCATGTTTCGTATCATCTAAAAGCACTTAATTCAGAAATAAAAGAAATGTACTGCATTTTTCTTTCGACAAGAAAAAGCATAAAATTGTAACCGAATGTTCACAACTATTTTTGCACTCCTAAGTTTCTTATTCTATTATAGACGTTATAAAAAAATAGAATGCTTTCTTTTTTCTCTGCGAAATTTACGAGTTAAAGCAACAGAAATAAAAGATAATTTCTTATAATTATTTATGTACTTCAAATGGAGAATTAATAGGTTTATTTATAATAACACTCCTATTTTCAATGAATAACTTCCAGATTTTGAATGCAATAAAATGTATTATTACATTTACTATTCTTTTTTTAAAAAATCGGAGATGCTCAATTTATTTCATTATTATCCTGAGGAAATTTCGTACACATAATGTCTTTTTTTTTCGCGAAATAGCACACATACTTTCAAGTACAAAGAAAAAAAAAAGTTATTTTCAAATGGAATGCTAAAGTAACCATAGCTAAAAAAATTTCATCAGCGCATTAATGATTCTGTTTTTAGTGGAGAAGTTCTTTTATGTGAGTCAAACAATTAGTTTCCTTTTCTTTACTCGAATATATTTTTCTTTCTTCTTTTTTGATGCATTTTACAGAGTGAAAGAAATGCTCGAAGTAAAAAAAAAAGGGAGGTAGTAATTACAAAGTCATATAAATTTCGAAACTCCGTTTATGAAGTTGGGACGAAATTACTTCAATCATTTGGAGTTCTCATTATTTTTTTTATTTTTTTTATGAACTCAAAGAATCCAGCGCTGTTACTTTTCATTAATTCTAATATTTTTTTACGACAAAAAGAATTTTACTTCAGTACTTTCAGGAGTTGATGCGTAAAATTCCACTCAAAAAGCATTTAAAAAATGAGAGCAATCTACAGAACAAAGAATTTCAACGAAACTGCTTGGAAATGCGGTTTTTCCAACAAAATTATGTTCTTTTTAATTAATATCCAAATTATTTCAATTTTTTCCAAAACTTATTTTTTTAATGAGAATTGTGAAAAGTTCTCAATATTCACATGTATTGGTAAAGAAAAATTAAATTTATGTATGACGATTTCTATTCAGCTTATTTTATTATTCATTATTATCAGTTTAGTTCAATAACAAAATAATTTAATCATTGATTAGTAAAATTTCTTATTTATTAACTATACATATGATTTCAAAAAAAAAAATTCCAGTAAAGAAATTTTAATTAAAAATTAATGCTTTTAATTAATTTAAATTATTAAGAAAAGAAGCTAGAAATTTGTGTTTATTATTTTAATTCATTCTTTAAACACATTTATAGAAATTTAGTCATTTGGAAACAGAAAAAAATGGGACTTTAAGTTTAAAATTTGAAAGTAGGGAATATTTTTAAAGATATAATTACTGCAGTTTCAAATTAAGTAAAAGCTTTTAACAGAGCTGTACAACAAAGACATATAATACAGTTTGAAGTAATGCAACTATACTGTTAATATAATGAAATTATGTTGCAAGATATATATTTAATTAGATCAATCAAAAATAAAGTATAAATGCGATTAAAATATAAATAACATTCTTTGTGGTATGTTTATCTGAGATTTCCTTTTAAACCATTGAATATATTTTAAACAATCTTGAGATTCAAAACTAAAGAAGTAATACTGTAATTAAATGTCTACTAATAATTAAGATGAGTGTATATCTGTGCGTGCTGACGCTCTATAGGCCTGACCGTTTGACATACAGTTACCAGTTTCACACGCTTATACCTTGGAGCGTGAAAATGTTTACCTAGGAACGACTTTTAAAAATTGAAAGTCCACTCTATTGCGACCAAAAATGTGTCAGTTAAGCAATTTTAAATAATTTTATTGACCGCCTCATCAAAAATACGTCACTCAGCAGCTGGAGTTTTCCTAAGTCGGATTCGCTAAAGATTATGAAAATGTAGAACATCTTAAATAGTGATATTCATTATTCGGTCAGATTGGGTCGCAGAAGACATAAAAGTTTTTTTAAATTTAAAAACTGGAGTACCGAGAACATTTCTCATACGACGAGTTTTTCGGACCAAAACACTGTATAAAATTTAAATTTCAAAATTTTTTCAGAAGTGCATTGACTGAACAAAGCAAAATATTATTATATACGTCATTTAAATCTTTTCGAAAGTAAAACTAAAAATTGAATTTTGTGATAAATTAGAGAAATCTTTATTGAATAACTGTTTGAGATGTTTCATAAATTGTGAAAAATATTCTGCAGCGCGTATAAAACTTGAATGCTAAGCGATTCTGTTTTCTAAAATCGTACTTTTAAAGGCATGTTTGATTTTAGCATTTTCCTAAAGAAGCTATTAAGAGATCAAATTATATAAAATATTTAACATTTTAGTGTAATTCTGGCGAACCATCTGGTTGCAAATGGATACTAGTATGGAATAAAGGCAAAACTAAGCAGACTTAGATCAGCATTCGCAAAAGCATTGTGTATTTACATACGAGGACTAAATATTAATATTAAAAATCGATCAATGGTACAACATCCACCCCTATTTTAATACGAAGGATGGTATTTACTTTGAATCCCCAAGTTTTGATCATGTATAACTTTCTCTCCGCTTGAAACAACAAAATTCCTCTTTATCCAGTCTTCAAGAGGAAAATTAAACGAAAATATATATCTTTTTCAGAAAATCAGTGGTTTAATGTATTCTGCATTTGTGAGACCTGAGATTGTAAACTATTTGCTTTAATGTTTATAGAGCAAATTTGTCTTGTAGCGTTATTGCATTTTACTTATAGTTTCAAAATGCGTTCTTTAATTATACTCCTCGTGTTTTCCTTTAAGTCATAACTTAGTAGTATAATAAACAGACTATCTTAAAAGGGTTCAATACAAAAAAAAAAAATGGCGGCATTTGTGGGCTTTTGAATGTTAATAGTAATTTTTCAAAAATAAAATGTTAACTCTTAGCAACGCAGGGTATTTGCGCTAGTCATAAATAAAAACATCTATGTATTTTATTAAAAAAATCCAAAGGACATTGGTTTTAATTCTTCACGTATGCATTTTTTTGAAGAAAAGTTTTGAAAAAAAGTTGAATAATAGAAATGAGAAAAGTATTAATAACTTGGACCAGATGTAAGTTTAGTTTAATTATATTGAAACTACATTACTTTGGACAAAAACTCGAAACAAATTGCTATCCCGCCGCTTCCGAAATAAGAAATGGACCCGGTATAGGGAAATATTTTTAAATGATTTTTATTTTTTTTAATTTTTAAGTTGCTTTTGATGAAATAAGTTATTAAATATTCCCAATTTTTCAAAGGGGGATCTTACTTTAAACTAGTTTTTATAAATTTAATATTTCCAAATGAAATCTATTTTCAGAATTTATTAGTTGCTGATTTCTCTCTTTCATTCTCATCAAAAGGTTCTATTTTAGCCATATTTTTTGGTTATTTTGGTAATCGGCCTCTTAGACATTTTTTGAGACATTCTGATTTTTATTTTTATATTAATTTGTATTTTAGAATTAAAACTACTTTTGTTCTTCCATTTTTCCTGAAAAAAGAAATGCAACTTACCTGCGTTTGTGAATCAATCTTCGGAAATAATTTTGTTTCTTAGATAGCATATTTTAAAATATTACAACTGAAATTATGGGTCAAAATCTCTCCAAAAATAAAATGTCCCAATTAAGTTTGCAATTAAAGATTTAGAAAAAAATCACATTTTAATTAAAATTATGCTGACAATCAAAATTCCTTTTAATTTTCATCACTATAACTCTACTGATAACAAAGATTAATGTCCGTGCTTGTTGGCGCTTTGCAGGCCAAACTGATTTGAGTTTCAAATCTAAGATTTTTTATTTTTGAGTGGTAAAATGTCGACATTTTTCAGGCACAATTTTTTTTTTTTTTTTTTTTTTTTTTGCGAAAAATAAGACACAATAGTCGCTAAATGTAATACTAATAATTTTCTTAATTTTGAACGATATTATTCGATCAAAAAATATCACAATCCAGAATTTTATAAATCTAAGTTATTAATTTTGTCCAGAAGTGTAAAGGGTATAATTTACCTGGAAATCAGCAGAATTCTTAAGCAAGGATAAAACATTTTTTTTCACATTCAAAATCTCCTTTTATTACAAATCCTTATTTACAATACCTATATTATCGTCGGTGGTCTACAGTTTGATTAAATACATTCAGAGAAGATTACCAAAAGTTTTATAGTTATAAACAAAAGAAAAATAAAAAGCACGAGGGAATGAATTTCAATCATGAAATCTTTACCGATGCATACGTACCGAGATTTTCTATATTGGTTTCTTATTTTTTGTTCGTATGGAACCGTTGAGGTGAATTATCCACTGTTCTCCTTTAGTTATCTTCTTCTATTAAATAACTATCGCGAACATCAACAAATGGAATATAGGACCATTTATATTTTTACCTATTAAACAGAGTGATTATCGGACGACGTAGCAGCGATCCGACTCGCTTTATTTCGAGCAGCGTTTCTCAACCTTTCAGTATTCGCGGCCCAGTTTTCAATCATAATTTTCATCGCTCCCCCCTCCCCCGCTTACAATGAAATGTATACAACAATAAGATATACTGAGTATTTTGGATTCTGTTTTTAAATTATTTTTAACTGACTGCCAAAAAGCGAGCCAACGTTGGCGAGAAACCACATCTGGCATTTTGCCAAGCGAGCGGTTAACAGATGAAGTGAATGAAAGCTGAGAAAATTTAAATATTATATTTGAAATGAAAGCCAAACAGACAGATAACTTTAAAAAAATGTGAAATTAGAAAAATTCGTTAAAGAAAGTTGACCTAGATGGGGTGAGTTAAATTTAGAAACTGGGAATACATTTTTTTTAATAATAAAAGAAATAAAACAGAAGCATGACTAAACAGAAGAGAAAAAAATAAGTAATGTTTGTGGAAGGGAATTCACACGGCCGATGCCGACTCGAGTATTCGCAGAGCAAATGTTTTCTCATAGGAAGAAGGAAAATGTTCGATAATGCAAGTTTCAATTCCAGCCAGTCTCATTCGAGTCGACCCTTCTATCGCTATCGAATCTATTGTGATTGTGTATGTTATATATGTTTTCGTGTTAATTTCAATTCACCATGTTAAATATTCACGGCAGTGATTTATGCAGACTCATGGATAAATTTTTAAGCAGAAATAAGTGAGCATTAGATGATAATCAATCATCAATAAGTACGCAGACGAGCGTGGTTCCGGAAATAAAATCAAGAATATTTAAATTTTGGATTTACCAGTACTGAAATGAATGAAGAAGAAAGGCCCCCGTGTATCATTTGCTCAAAAATGTTGGCCGCAGACAGCATGAAACCTAATAAACTTAAATGACATTTCGAAACGCTTCATAGTGACTACGTCAACAAACCCGGAGAATTCTTCGAATTAAAATTAAAATCATATAAAAAGCAAAAACCATTTTTTAAAGAAAATTTGTCTGTGAATAAAAAAGCTTTAATTGCATCTTACAAAGTTTCATATGAAATAGCCAGATGTAAGAAACTTCACACCATCGGTGAAGTGCTTATTTTATAAGCAGTAATTGAGATTGTAGAAACTATGTTTGGAGATAATTTTTTAAAACAATTGCCATCTATACCTCTTTCAAATGACACTGTTGCTCGTTGAATTGGTGGTATTGCTGAAGATGTACAGTGTTAGCTTTTCTCGAAGTTGCGTGAAAAATTGTTTTCATTGCAGCTTGATGATGCAACAGATAGTAATAAAGATGCTCATTTAATTGACTATGTTCGAATTTGTGATAATATGTCAGTAGTAGAAGAACTACTTTTCTGCAAACCGATAGAATTCAAAACAACAGCGCTTGCATTATTTGCTATTTAAAATGTTTTTATGAACGAGGCAAACATAGAAGGGAAAAATTGCATCGGGATACGCACCGATGGTGTTCGTTCAATGTCTTGAAGATTCCAAGGTATACAACCACTTGTAAAACAAAAAATCGCCTCAGTGCGTCTGGACACATTACATGAAGCTTTGGCATCGAAAGAAATTAGTCCTAGTCTGAATATTGTGTTAACTACGGTTGTAAGCGAAGTAAATTATATAAAAATTAGACCCCTGCAATCGAGAATCTTTTCCGCACTTTGTAAAGACATGGGTTAAGTACATTCAACGTTACTATTTTATTGCGAGGCAAGATGGTTATCACGTGGGAAATTTTTGCAACGTGTTTATGAATTAAGAGAAGAAATTGCCATTTTCCAAGAAGAAAACAGGCTGGATGCCGAGAATTCTCGTGACGGCTTATTTGTGATGAAATTGAGCTACTTGGTGGACATATTCGAGAAATTAAATAACTTGAATCTTCAACTCCAAGGAGCAAATACAAATATCTTGGATACGAGTGATAACATTAATGCTTTTTGTAGAAAAAATTGGAACTGTGAAGCAGAAATTTAAAGCAAAAAAACCTAACAATGTTTGCAAATGTGAATGATTGTACTAAACTTACTTACAAGACTGAAGAAGAACACGTAAAAGTTGTTTTTGAAATCATTGAAAATCATTTAGCCATGCTAGCAAAGAATTTTCAAAAGTATTTTCTTGCTGACGACAAACTGATAGAAAGTTACGAGTGGGTAGGAACCCATTTCCTAAAACTCCCGAAGGACACTCAATTGATGATGAAGAAAAAGTCCTAGACATCACGACAAGTGGGGGAACTAAAAGTCAATTTAGTAATAAATCACTATTTGAATTTTGGCAGGAGTAGAGGATAATTTTTCTGCACTAAAAACAATTGCATTTAGCATTCTATTACCATTTTCAACATCCTACCTTTATGAAACTGGATTTTCTGCTGTGGCTTCTTTGAAGACAAAATATAGATCTCGGCTAAATATAGAAACAGAAATGAGAATGGCTATTTCTAATAGTAAGCCTTCCTTCGAAAAACTTTGCTCTGCAAGACAGGCCCAAGGAAGTCAGCAATGATTATTAAATTTGTTTTTAATTTAGTATGTTTTGATTTAGTAAGTTGTTTTACTTTAATAAGTTATAAAATATGTCGAAATGTATTTTGTTTTCTATACAGGTGTATGTACGTGTGCTTTCCTTTCAGTCAGTTAATCATTTTTTTAAAAATAATATTGTCTCTTGGATATTCTTGCGCCCCCCCCTCTAGTATGCTCGCGCCCCACAGGTTGAGAATCGCTGATTTAGAGGACAAATGGAAACGATAAGGAAAAAATCTAATTAGTGTTTTTAATTGAAATTTTACGACATATGGTATTACAAGTGAATAAAAAATAAAATTCTGAGCAATAATCTTTTATTTAAATGAAAACAAAGTAATGTATATTTGGAAACAAAGACTTCAGAACAACATAAATGGATGATATGTATCTTCTTTTAGCTTAGAAAATATTTTCTTCGTTTAATGTAATTTTTACCAAGATAAATTTAACTCCAATGGAGAAACACGAAAAGCTATCTTTTTTCTGAACAGAATTCAAAGAGCTTCATAATTTTGGGCAAGACACTAAATGTCTTTATTATCAGCGAAAATTTGTCGCAGATAAACCGATG
Organism: Argiope bruennichi; assembly: GCF_947563725.1. Classification (NCBI taxonomy): domain Eukaryota; kingdom Metazoa; phylum Arthropoda; class Arachnida; order Araneae; family Araneidae; genus Argiope; species Argiope bruennichi. The sequence goes on along the minus strand of NC_079152.1, from coordinate 110,184,729 downwards.
AAGAAAAAGTTTCTGAAGAAAAGTATCCCGAGAAATAATTTTAGTAATTTCTCGTTAAAAATTCATATCGAGTGCACTTGATAAAAAAATTTCAGCAAGAAGCGGAAGAAAGAGGAAATAAAGGAACAAAGAAATAATTCATGATAGCCTGCTGTAAGTATAAAGATTTCAAGCACGCATCAAGTTACATTTCTTCAAGGACAGCAAAAAAATTATTCATAAAATTATCTTTTTCGTATGTTTTAATAAATTCTTCTTAATCATTTCATATTATAACTTTTGACGTATTCAGCATCGAAAAGGTATCTTTGTGAAACCAAGACTGACATTTTTTTTCTGTGTTTCACAAATTAACTCAAATGAAATCGATGCTTTTTCGTCAATGCAGGTACAGCTCAAAACGATGAAAGCAAAGGTAATCAGTGTTTAAAAATATTTCAAATGGAAATAATGATATTTTAAATGATGGATAAGAACAGAAGAGGCAGAACTCATTAGTTTTACATTGGATATGGAAGGTCCGGAAAGTATGACTATGGCATGATTATGGTTTTGGTAATGACAGTAACTATGGTGCGGGACTCGCATGTATGAGTAAGTGGTTTTGCTTTTCGCCCAAAGTCAGTGGAGGTTTTATGATTAATCATTAGTACCATGTCATATGACAAAGTTGCAACGAAAATATAATTTGTAAATTATAAATATGGCTTCGAAAACTTTTTTAAAAAACAAAATTATGCAGATTTAGCATTTTCAGAATCTGGCTGATTCGTGCACAAAAGGGGGCAACCTGCGTTTTAAAATAATAATTAAAAAATGTGAACTGCAGCTAAACTTTTTATGTGATGAATAGATTTTCATATTGGAGAAGTGTGTCATATAAACAGCTTTTAAATCAGGAAACAAGTCCTGTTAGAAGTTTTCTCGTTTTTTCGTGATTAAAAATGACGATATTTTTTTCTAAATTAACTGTCTTGTTTCTTTGAAATAAGATGTGAATACAACTCGAATAAATTACACTTAACTAAACCTATTATTAAATAATATGACGGGATACATTCAGAAATCATGATTAATGGCAATTTATTGCTTATTTTAGGTTTATGTATTGAGCAAGAAACTAAATGTAATAATTTGACGAAACTAAGTGCAATAATAAGTTTTTATCATATGAGTATTAAAAATGATTAATCTAGGATGATATTTATATTTAAATTTTCAAAGCAATTATAATATTTTCTTGTTATGAATATTATTTTATCATTTTAAATAAACAATGCAATGAATTTTAAATTTCATGAAAAAAATCCTGTTGTTTTAAACAATTTTGACAAATATTTTTGTAAATATGCAAAAGATTATAAAAGCTACTATTTTAACACGACAATCTTTATACTTTCTACAAACTGATCCAAAAATTATTTGAAAATCTCTATGGGACATTCCACTGGACTGAGAGCTATCAAATTTGGCCCATATTTATTGTATTAAAATGCTCGCTTAGAAAATTTTTATAACATCTGAATAAAAAAAATGACTCAAATATAAACTTCCCTTCCAATAACTTCTGACTGTATTATACAAAAACATATTTTTATTTTGCTTAAGTTTTTTAGAACAATACTTTTCATACTTTTGCTTTTATACTTTTAATACTTTTTTTTTATTGCTTTTATATAGACGAGCTTTGCTATATGAGATTGAACAAAGAATTGCTTAAATTTTAATAAGATAAGCAATGTTTTCTTATTTTGATAAAGTTTTATGCCTGGCATTCTTTCCACAAATTTCTTCATGTAAAAATTCATCCCGCTAAGATTGCAAAATTTGATGCAATGAAGCCTGACGAAGTTAAGACAAAAGTATCTAGCCTATCATGCGAAGCTCAGATTTTGGTTTCAAGGCCAGAAATCATTAAAAAAATCAATATTATTTGATTTTTTTAAATATTTCTTAAATATAAGATTTTCAGTAGCTTATAGAAGGAATTAACTTTTATTTCAGAATTTTAGGAAGAAATACACGAAATTAATTTTCTGAAATTTGGTCATACGACATTATTTTTTATTACATTTCTAAGACAAATGTCTTCATTGAAATTATGCTATTTAATTATAAAGGTTAACAATTAAAAAATAAACAAGTGATTTTTTGGGAACTGTACTGGAGTTTTTTGGAATTTATTACTGGAAAATTTAGTAAAAATTTCGATTATGTACAACTTCAACATAAATTGCAGATTTAGTTTGTACAAATTTTGCGTATTTAAGATCAGTTTATGATTTTGTGATTTTGTTTAAGGTATTTCTAGATTTTAAATAACATTTTGTTGAAGATAAATTCTTGCCTAGAAAGATAAATCTGTAATTTATTTAGGTTTTCTAGTAAATGTGCGTTGTTTTGTTCTAATCGCTTGCGTTTTCTTTTATCAAGTACAATCAAAAGTCTAGAAAAACATTTTAGAAACGATTCATTGGCCTATCTGTGCATATCTATCCTCTTCTCAAAGGTTTATCGATATAAAATGGCGCTCAGTACAAATACCAAATCAATGCTTCACTTTTTTTTTTGAACTGCAATCCTTACATTTCCTCTCCCGAAATTGTATACTAGGACAGCGATTCTCAACCTGTGGGGCGCGCCCCCTTAGGGGGGCGCGAGCACACTAGAAGGGGGGCGCGAGAATATCCAAGAGAAAATATTATTTAAAAAAATTGATTAACTGATTGAAAAAAAAGCACACATACACATAGAAAACAAAATACATTTCGATATATTTAATAATTTATTAAAGTATGAATAAGTTAAAGTATGTTAAGTTATAATAAGTTAAAGTATGTTAAGTTATAATAAGTTAAAGTAAATATAAGTTAAAGTATGAATGGTAATAGAAGGTGAAATGTCTTTGTTTTTAGTGCAGAAAAATCATCCTTACTCCTGCCCAAAATTCAAATAGTTATTTATTACTAAATTGGCTTTTAGTTTCGCCACTTGTCGTGAAGTCTATGAATTTTTCTTCCTCATCAATTGAGAGTCCTTCGGAAGTCTTATAAAAGGGATTCCTAATCCACTCGTAACTTGCTATCAGTTTGTCATCAGCATGAAAATACTTCTTAAAATTCTTTGCCAGCATGGCTAAATGATTTTCAATGGTTACAAAGCAACTTTTTCATGTTCTTCTTCAGCCTTATAAGTTTTAGTACAATCATTCACATTTGCAAACGTTGTTAGGTTTTTTGCTTTAAATTTCTGCTCCACAATTTCAATTTTCTACAAAAAGCATTAACTTTATCACTCGTATCCAACATATGTGTATTTGCTCCTTGGAGTTGAAGATTCATGTTATTTAATTTCTCGAATATGTCGACCAAGTACCTCAATTTCATCACAAATAAACCATCGCCAAAATTCTCGGCCTCCTGTCTGTTTTCTTGTTCTAAGAAAAGGGCAATTTCTTTTTTTAACAAATTCATAAACACGTTGCAAAAATTTCCCACCTGACGACCATCTTGCCTCGCAATAAAATAGTAACGCTGAATGTACTGAACCCATGTCTTTACAAAGTGCGGAAAAGATTCTCGATTTCAGGGGTTTCATTTTTATATAATTTAAGACGGTTACAACCTTAGTTAACACAGGACTCATTTGTTTAACCAGGACTCATTTCTTTCGAAGCCGAAGCGTCTCTGTGGATCATGTAATGTGTGCACTGAGACGATTTTTGTTTTACACGTGTTTGTATACCTTGGAATCTTCCGGACATTGAACGAACATCATCGGTGCATATTCCGACGCAATTTTTCCATTCTATGTTTGCCTCGTTCATAAAATCATTTAAAATAGGGAATAATGCGAGCGCTGATGTTTTGAGTTCTATTGGTTTGCATCAAATTAGTTCTTCTACTATTGACATATTATCACAAATTCGAAAATAGGAATTAAATTAGCATCTTTATTACTATCTGTTGCTTCGTCAAGCTGTATTGAAAACAATTTTTCACGCAACTTCGAGAAAAGCTGACACTGTACTTCTTCAGCTATATCACCAATTCGACGAGCAACAGTATCATTTGAAAGAGGTAAGGACTGCAATTGTTTTGAAAAATTATCTCCAAACATAGTTTCTACAATCTCAATTACAGCTGGCAAAATAAGCTCTTCACCAATGGCGTGAGGCGTTTTACATCTGGCTATTTTATATGAACTTTGTAAGATGCAATTAAAGCTTTTTTATTGACATACAAAGTTTCTTTAAAAAATGATTTTTGCCTTTTCTATGATTTTAATTTTAGTGCGAAGATTTCTCTGGGTTTGATGGCGTACTCACTATGAAGCGTTTCCGAATGTCGTTTAAGTTTATTAGGTTTCATGCTGTCTGCGGCCAACATTTTTGAGCAAATGATACACAGGGTCCTTTCTTACTCATTTACTTCAGTACTGGTAAACCCAAAATTTAAGTATTCTTGAGAATATTTCCTTGATTTTCCTTTCGGAACCACGCTCGTCTGTGTACTTGTTGAGGCTTGACTATCGTCTAATTCTTGCTTACTTCCGCTTAAAAATTTATTCATGAGTCTGCATAAATCTGCTGCCGTGAATATATAATATAGTGAATTGCAATTAACACGAAAGCATATATAACATACACATTCACGATAGATTCAATAGCGATAAAAAGATCGACTGGAATGAGACTGGCTGGAATTGAAACTTGCGTTATCGAACATTTTCCTTCTTCCTATGAGAAAATATTTGCTCCGCGCATGCTCGAGACGGCCTCGTTCGTATGGATTCCCTTCCACAATTATTGCCTATTTTTTTCACTTTTTTTTGTCATGCTTCTGTTTTATTTCTCTTATTATTCGAAAAAATGTATTCTCAATTTCTAAACTTAGCTCACCCCGTCTAGGTTAACTTTCATTTACGAATTTTCCTACTTTCATATTCTTTTACGTTATCTCCCTGTTTGGCTTTCATTTCAAATATAATATTTAAATTTTCCCCGCTTTCACTCGCTTTATCAGTTCAAAGCCCGCTTGTCCAAAATGCAAGATATTGTTTCTCGCCAACGTTGGCTCGCTTTTACTCTTGTTTTGGCAGTTAGTTAAAAATAATTTAAAAACAGAATCCATAATACTCAATATACATTATTAATGTATATATTTTACTGTAAGCGGGGGGCGCGATGAATATTATGATTGAAAACTGTGCCACGAATACTGAAAGGTTGAGAAACGCTGTACTAGGAGATGGAATGTAAATTAAGACTAAATAACTATGCATAAAGCGTTTTTGAACTTGCATGATCTCTTCGCCGATTAAAGGATCTTAATTATCGAATTAGTTTGATATAATAAATTCAATTGATTTCACAATATTCCTAAATATATGAAAAAATAGTCTTTAAAATTTAATCGTTTCTTGAAATTATAATCTATTACATTGTTTTATCAAACTTTAAATTTGTTTCTTTTGTTAAAAAAGATAACTCTATCTCAAATGATTATTTTTAACTAAGAGTTTTGTTTTCTTTTAATAAAAAGGTGGTTAATGATATTATAGCTTGCGAATATTAGATTTTCTTTTCTTTTTCTATATAATTTGCATAAGCCAATTGCTATTTTGTAAAATTAAAGGATGGTGTATTGTGGAATGTGACATCAAAAAAATCTCTTGAAAAATACTTTTTAGCTCATAATGACAACAAAACAAGATAGAAATTTGAAAGCCTTTTGAACTAACAGAAAATCAAATTACATATCTATTATTGGAGAAGAATTTCAAGATTCTAAGGTGTAATATGAGCTTTTAGATTTGTTTGTTTTTTTGCCATTCGCAAATGGACTATTTCTCTGAAAATATAGTTTAGTAAGCGAGGCGGAAGACAAAAAGTTCCAAAGTTTAATTCAATTACGGATGGAACACATTATTTTATTTCTTGCCAAAGATGAATTCGTTTCTAAAAAGCCTTATAGGATTAAAAAAACGGGCTTCCGTTTTCGTCCAACAGCGAAAATAATAAAACATCATGTTATAAAAGTGTAAATAATTCTTGGTAAGTCTATATTACGTATTTCTCTTTTGTTTTTATTCGTTAAAATTTTATATTTGTCAATGGACTTAATTACATAAAAAAAATCAAAACAGATTTTCAAAAAGCTCTGGCGTTTTTTTTTTTCTTTTTGACATTTGTACATTTTTGAATGATTTTTAGTTTCGCTTCTAAACTACTGAAATCTATGTTAAAGTTTATTTATTACATTTATGGCACTTTGGACCTAACAAAAACTTTTTAATAAAAGTGAATCTTAAAATCGAAAAAAAAAAATGTATAAAAAGCCTTTTTGTTTTATGACTCGCCTACTTTTGTTCAGATGAGCATTAAACTCCATAAACAAAAGTGATTACGGTTTAATGCAGCAGCTGTGCTCCCCAAACTGTATAGGGAAGTATAGGGAAAAAAATCATTAGTCACTGTCTTTAATAACGTTCCATATTTCATGTCGTAGCAACGGATGTTTTTGTGTTGAGTTGAGAATTGTTGTTTTTATTACAGGCTGGGCACATAAATGAAACATAAAAGAAAATGATTTATTATCGATTTTTAAACATTGACGTTGAAATTAATCTTGCCATAACAGTTCATAAATAGACCAAGATTTATTACTAAAATATTACATATATTGTAACTTAGTAAAAATATTGTTCAATATTTTTTATTTAAAAATTCACTATTATTATTTATTTACTAATCGTCTTTTGCGACCAGCTGGCTCGACGGTATTAACGCTTGCTAAATTTTTCAATTAAATATTTAATGTAACTTAACCTCTTAGCTGCTTCTACAGTAAAATAAAATTCATACTGTTATAGAAGCCATAAGCCGTTCTATTCATTGTACTATTATGTATCTAAACTTCTATCAACTTCTGTGAAATTTCAATTTCAGATTAGCATGGAAGTGAACTGCAATTAAATCAAAAATAATTTTTGTGGGAACTAAGGATGCTTCTTTTAAAAATATGAGTACAGAAGATAAGATCATTCGGCATTGATGTCTTATGAATATTCCAAAATAATTTTCATAATTTTTGCACTGTCTCAAAGAATTATTCAATTAAAATTTCTGATATTCATCATAAAATTCAGTTTTTAGTTTTAATTTCAAAAGTATTTTAATGACATATATAATAATATCTCATTTTATTTCTGTGAATAAATGTACTTCAAAAGAGTTCAAATTTTATACAATCCTTTGGTCTTTAGGAATCATATTTTGCGAAATATTCTTAACACTTCATATTTTAAATAAATAATAATGTTAAAAACATTTCTGTCTTCTGCGATATAATCTGCCCGAATAATAAAGTTTTGAAAATTACAATTTTAGAACAATTAACATTCTCCTAATTTCAGGTCAATCGGCTTTGGAAAATTCTGTCCGTTGGTTAACGTATCTTCGTATCTTAAAGGTCAAAAATCGAATCGAATTTGACTGGTCGAAAATCGTGCGTTTTTATAAGATTGTAATATTCAAATTTTCATGACCAGTTTTAGCCATGATAAAGTGGATTTCCTTTCTTACTTAAAACTATTCACCTTTTTTTGGCCGGTTAAATTTAGCCGGAAATATTGGTTATATTTAATTTTGTATGCTTAGAAGTCTAGGCATGCTGTCAAGCCTAGTTTAATCAGTCGTATTTTTAACTGGTTAAATTAGACATTTGACAGTGGATATGTAAATGATAACGCACTTTTACTAAGAGAATCACCTATCGTTTTTCTCCAAAAGGAGAGCATGGAGATGAATACGAATTTTAATTCATTTATTTGCATTAAGTAATGAATGCATCAAGTAACAAAAATGTGAAAAACATTTGCCAGAATGTTGTCAAATCTTCTTCGAGAAAATATTCTGTGCATTAAAATGGATCTCTTTCATGTCGAAATATTTTTATTATCATAAGCAACATTGGTTAAAAAAAATGAAATGAAAAATGAATCTTTAAATATTCAAAACATTTTCTTTGATAAATCTACAAGAAAAACAACACCGCGAACAGATTAGTCTTTAAATTTACACCATCATGACATTCCTACTCAAATTTGTTTTAATACCCCTTTAGGCGCGAATATTTAAAATTTTTTTTTTCATATTTATATGCAAATATAAAAGAATATGTTCTGATAACAAGAAAAATTTCTTCGAAATGTTTTTCACCAATGATTTTTAAGCCAGAGGCTGGGGTTTGGTGGTTATATAACTTGCTTTCATTAAAAAATATTGAAATTAATTTTATATATTCTAATATAATTTTATATACATAATATTTATATATATTATATTTTTATCGTATAATGTCCCTTTGTAGACAAAGGGTAAATGTCTTTGGAGATTCCTTTTATTACCAAACGAAAAAAAGCTTCAGCTCATATATCAAGTTCATATAGCTATGGTAAACTTACTAAAATTAACTATGCAATTAGATACCAGCTTCTATTCTGCAGCTGGTATCTATCAAGCAAAGATTTTGTGTCCTTTATTTTAAAATGTTATCTGATGTACCCTGCAAAATTGAACCAGTTTCCATAGGATATATATAAGACCTGATAATTAAATTAATGCTGAAATAGCTGAATTTGATTTTTTTTCTGCGTCGTTTAATCAACGCCTGAAAATGCAAATGAAAATAGGCAAAAAAGAAAAAAAAAGAGTTATTTTTTTATTGCAGAAATGTAATTATTGTGATTTAAACAAGATTTAAAAGCATATAAGAATTTAAAGTAAAAAATAAAGTTTATGCATTTTATATATATATATTTTAGGCATTTTATATATATTATATTTTATTTATTTTGTATTATATTATATTTCTTATATTTTATAATAAATGTTATAAGAATCAAAGTAGTCAAGCACTATATAACATTCAGGTCCATTCATTCATTTCTAAGTAAGCAATATATAGTATTAAAATCTGTTAACATTATTTTGTACAATTATGATACTCTTTATGAAATCATAAGACACAAAAAGAAAAGTTTTCTTAATAGAATCTTTGGTCTGTCTACAACAGATGATGCGACATTACGATGCTATCCCATTAAAATCGCAGCATTTTCATTTGCCTAGTTAAATTTCGAAATAAAAAAAAAAAATTACAAGTATGTCAGTATTGCTAGAATTAATGTTACGGGTTTTTATTTTGTACATAGCAGAATTTATTTAGTGGGATCTCTTTTCACTTTTAGGAGGACAGCATTAGCAAAATACAAACAAAAATTCAGATTTTCGACATCCCCAGACAAAGATAGAGCCCCCCCCCCCCCACACACACACATATACACTCAAACATGAATCGATCAATGCAATGGTGAAATTCGTACCATTGTTTATGTGAAATTCCTAAACAGAGTAAGAATCGCTGCATTTGCATTTTTGAAACTGAATGTGAGCTGCCATCAACCAAAAAACGACGAATTTGTCCGCCTTCGTCTGTTTTTTTTCTTTCTTGCCGTTTCCAATTCCGATTCCCAAATCTTCTCCATCTTTGCGTTGTTTGCGTAAGATTTGAAATTCCAGGAATTCTTTTCATCAGGTATGGAAACGATTGTCTGTGAGAATGAGAAGTGACTTTACGTCGGATAAAACGAAATTTAAGAAAACTCGTTCAGAAAAGAAAGCGATGGTATGTAGAAACACCTCTATCGAAATTATTCCTCTCGCAGACTTACAAGATTTGCTTTTTGTTTTCAGGAGAATGATATGGCTTGGGAGAAAAGAAAATCAATAAATCAATAATGGCTTTGCTCACGTCATTTAACTTTGAATAGTGAATTCTATGTCGATTATTTTTACATGATATATAGTGATATACGATGTTGATCATTTCATTGTATATTTTTAAGTATATTATATCATACGATATTAGATATCGTATATTGAAATACTGTCGATAAATTAGAACTCTGCGAGGAAGATTATTGGATGCAGAGCTATCAAATTTTGCACATTGTTACTTGGTAGTAGGTGATTACAAAAAAAGGATTATTCATCATTTTAATTAGATTTTTAATTAAAAATTAATCCGAATGTTAGCATTTTTCCTGTAGAATTTCGGAACATATTGTTACGAATCTGTAATGCTGCTTCCCAGCATAGTTGGTTCCACCATCGGAAATAAAGTTTTACAGTCATCTGTACTGGACGGAGTCCGGTGTCGCGTCGGAGGTTCCAGAGCTTGGCGACGAATTTGGCGACTTTGGCGCCAAAATAGATTATACCCGAAACATCGAGTATTTTCCCGATCCGCCCAGTAGGAACCAAGATACGCCTCGAAAGTTCTTGATTGGTTGAGAGGTGCCTAGCCCCACCTCCTGAGACCTATAAAAGGAAGCGGCCGCAGCTGCTAGGGGAGAGTAGTCGGAACCGACGGTAAAGAACTGGCCTTCCAGAGAAAAGCGGAGCAGCGACGGAGTGAAGCTCGTGCTGAACTAAGCGGTGTGCTACTGTATGTAGTAGAGTCTGTTGTATGCTGCTGTTTATGCTGTTTTGTATGCTGCTGTGTATGCTGTTGCATGCTGCACGTCTCGGCTGAAGATAATTGTCTTCTGTGCTGTATATAGTTGTCGTCTTTGTGCTGTCCTGTGTGTATTCGTGTAAATAAACGTCATTGTTTTATTTTCTACTGCCGCCTGGTGATTGAGCGTTCTTCACACCATATAACCCCCACTATCCAAACGAACCCCGGAAATTTCGTAACAATGTTCCAAAAAATGATTTTTACAGTTATATGAGATTTCCACTTATACTAATTTCATTTCCATGCAATTTCTTTCTCTAATTTTAATAAATTTTAAAAACTATTTTTGAATTTAAAATATTTAACACTTATCACTGTTTTAATTCTGGATTTGTTCTCTCTTGCGCAGCGATGATAATTAAATATAATTTTTTTGAGACGTTATCGCAACTGCATACTTAAAAGTAAATTTGAAAACCAAATAAAATTAAATAAAATGAGCCTAACACCAAAGGTCGATTAAGGTTGCAGAAGTAGCACCTCTAAACTTATATTCATAAGTTAATTTTCTTTTTTATTGAATATTATTTTCCCACTTTGATGCTGTTTGATTATCTTTGTTACTCTAAGAGTTTGGCAATCAACGACAATAGGGAAAAAAACATAGAAATGTGATAGGAAATGAATCAAGGAGCAAGAGAACCACAGGTTGTGGTTATCCATCACGTAGGTCATGAAATCCACTTCGCACACAATTGATTGATTGATTTGAAGAGAAAGACAATCATTTTCTCCTTTTGAAATAAGAGGTGCAGGTGCTGCAATCATAGCAGAACCGCTGGAAAACTTTCTTTCACAATCGTTCAAAGTTCCTCTCGCCTTCATTCCCCTTCCGGAATTTGGATGAACTGTTCAGTTATTCTAAAAAAAGAATCACGTTCTTTCTATTTATGACTCGTTAGCTACACATTTCGCGAAAATTTCCCAGAGCATCTGTGTGTTTTTCTTTAAAATCCTTCAAAAAATTTTACATCTTTGAAATGGAGTGGCTATTAATTTTTTTCCGCCCCTCAGTTACTACTAAAGCGTTTCATTTTTTTTTTTGAGAAAGAGAAAATATTTAATTTTTATTTTATTATGAGTCGTCATAAATCATTGACTTATATATGCAGTAATAGAATCCGTACCACATATTTTAGAATTATTAAATATCCAAGAACAACTTTAATACTTACTTGTTTTTATATAATTTTTCATCAAAAACAAATAACAGCCCTTTTATATAAATTTTGAAGAATTGTTTGTGATTTCGAGAATCATTTGTGAAGATGTTAACAAAACTTTTGGATATATCATACATTTTTACTTTCTCACAGACGAAAAAATGTTCACATAATTCGAATTCGAGATTTTGACAAATCACGTTTTAGATCTCCCTGAGTTCGAAAAATACGTTTTTGGCATTATGCCTGTGTCTGTTTGTAAAAATGTCTTGAGCTAGATGGATGAAATGAAGTACACTGTCTAAAGAGAGAATTTTCAAATTTCTGTCAAGTTATGAGCGAAATATTTTCTCATGCGGTCTGTATGTATGTATGTATGTTTGAGTCGAAATCATTGTCTGTGGAACTCTATAAATATAAAAAGTGAAGAGCTAGGCAGATAGAATTTCGTATACAGATGTGGCATTTAAAATCTTATCCAATTGTGAATCAAATCTGTCAAACAGTTGACCCTGTATCTATCTATACTTTCGCATGCTTGTAAACACAATAACTCAGAAACACAATGAATAAATGAATGAAATTCGATATGTTATCTTGTAATTACAAAGCTCTGTGTCAAATTTTGGTTTTGATCACCTCGTAAAAAGTCATCCAAAATACATATTCGCAAGATAGATGCAATAAGAATATTAGATTCCCACCAAAGAACTATATTTTGTGTCGATTATTCGCGAAGTATTTGCCTCCTTGTCCAAAGTTTACAATTTTATGTCAGGGGAGGAGAACAGATAACTTTATTGGAGAATGTGCAAGAAAGTTTTGGGTAGACCACTGCAGCTGGTTGAATATATAATCAATACTTTACTCCTTTTCTACATAATATAATCTTAAAATCTGTAAACTGTCATAAAACAGAATAATGTTAGGTCCTCTATTTCTGATGTTAGGTCCTCTATTTCTGAACTATAGACCATCTTTACATATAGAAACTAATACTATTTAAAGGAGTTTTATTCATTTCTAGGACACTGACAGAATATCAATAAAAATTCAGATGAACTGCATTCTCAGACGGAAAGAACAAGCGCATAAACACACACATGAAAAAATGAATCGATCAGTGCAAAAGGAAAATTCTCTCTTATCGTTCAAGGGAAATTCCAGAGTCGAGTGAGAACCGCTGCATTTGCATTTTTCAAATAGAATGCGAGCTGTCACCAGAAGAAAAAAAAAAGCGAAGAATCTGACTTTATATGCAATTTTTTCTTCTTCTTACTCCTTTCAATTCCAGTTCCAAAATCTCCTCCATCTTTGCATCGTTTGTGCAAGATTTGAAATTCCGACCATTTTCCATTAGAATTTGGGTGATTGCTTGAAGCTGAGATTAAGGCTTAGTTTTGATGAAAGAAAATTCGGGAAAATTTAATCAGATAAGAAATTTTTGCTTTGAGATTATTCTTTTGGTGGTTAAATTAAAACACTAGAAATCTAAGACTTGTATCATAATGAGCTTATCTCAATTTTTGAAATTAAAAAATTAGTACCAACTTCAATTCCTTAGATATAAATAATAGATTTCGTTAGGTTTCTATAGCTTTTCTCTCTCTTATATATATATATATATATATATATATATATATATATATATATATACAGAGTGATTTAAAATTAAAGCATCCCTAATTAGCTGTTTCGGACGCCGTGGCTAGAGAACCAGTCAACCCAATGCCTTTATATTTGGAGGATATATATTTAAAGCCATTGGAAATTGATTGGTACAATAAAAAAAATAATTCACCTAGTGGCTTTTTTTTAATTAATTTTGTTTTTACACCACTCAGTTTTCCATGGCCTGAAATGTATAACCTCCAAATATGAAGGCGTTACCCGGGTGTCTCAAACAGGGATGCTTTAATTTGAATCACCTTGTAAATCTATAATATGAAAATTTGATTTAAGGAGAAGGTATGGGGTTGTTTAACAACATTTTTATGTATGATGTTACAGAAAGATTTCGATATTTTATTCCATTACTAAGATTTTTTTAAGAACAATGACCAGCGGGAGGATGCAGTCGGAAGAGGAAGATAGAAATCAAGAAAAAAAAAAGCCGTAGGAAAGTATTTTGAACTTATCGAGTTTTAACACGGAATTTGCAGAAGCGGAATTTTGGGTTCGGCATATGTTAGAATTGTCATTAGAAAATAAAGAGTCCCAAAACAATTCAAAATTTAAAGTGAAATCACAGCTCTAATGACTGGAAAATAAATATTTTTAAAACGCAGATAAAATGAAATCATTACATATATATAAACCAGATTGTATTGAAACTGCCATCGCGATATATTTGCAATCATTATAATTAAATTTCCTATATTAATATCTTGTTCCGAAGATGACTGAAACTATTATAGACTCAGACATGTTTGAGGTGGAAGTCTGGAAAGGGAATGCCAGCTCAGTTGTTGTCACCTGACATTCGAGACAAAATTACAAGGTCTATGCCAGTATAATCCGGCTTTACTTCATACTCAATATTTCCAATGTAGTAAAATAATAATATATAATCATTATGATGACGTTTCACACAAGATAACTGAATTATCGCACTGTTGATCTGCAATACATCTTTGATCCTCGCTATATCTTAGTTAAAGTTACAGAAGCCCTAAAATCTCATGAATGTCAATATATATATCAAATTACATTCTTTAGAAAAATTTTTTTTATCAATTCGAAGATTACTTTTCTGTCTGAAGCCATATAAAATTATTTAAACATTTATCTACAATAGAATCTTTCTTAACCGGAAGCAAAGGGAGTTTACGCATTCACGGAGAGGTACCTTCCCGTGTAATTGTAAATATGATTCTAAAATTTATTTCACAGTGATCAGCGATGCCCCTTGTAGAAATCGCAGTATGTGAAGTTCTTTGCCCATGTTTTTCCATCTAACGATGGAAATTATAAAGAAATAATACAAAAAATTGTACCTACAAATCATTTAAAATCAAAACGCATGCATTGTTATGCTGTAGGAAACACATGCTTGCTCATGTGATAAAAGCAGGCAATCTTTCAGGCTACTTGTGTATATTTTATGTCCGAATTTGAAATCGGGCATCAGTGCTTTTGTACTCTTTTAGCTTTATTTATAGACAGGCCATCGAGAATCCGGAATTAACAAAGTTTCGACTTACATTACTGATAATAAAATATTGGATTTCATTCCACAATTGCTGTTCTCATTTGTCATTTCATTTTCTTTTTCTACTTTACTTATTCATATTTTAATTCTTATATGGTCAGGCGGAGTAAATGGGCTTAGAATCTACAGTGCACATTGGTAATATTTTAGATATCTGGTGATCTGTTTAAATTAAGATGCTTTAGAACAAAAAGAAGAATACATGATGGTAGATATGTGCTCTTCTTTTATATTACTTATATCTGGTAAATAATGTGAAAAAAATCTGGGTAAATATGTATTCTTTAATATTCTTCTTTTATACTAATTATATATTAATTATATCTGGTAAATAATGTGAACGCCGGGCAATATGTATTCTTTAATATTCTTCTTTTATACTAATTATATATTAATTATATCTGGTAAATAATGTGAACGCCGGGTAAATATGTATTCTTTAATATTCTTCTTTTATACTAATTATATATTAATTATATCTGGTAAATAATGTGAACACCGAGGTATTTGCTTTAGTCATAAGTGCGTTTAGAAATAGAGAAATCAAAGCTTTCGTAAGTTCCGTTGCTTGTTTTTACACTGCTTATATTCAAAATAAAATGGATTATTGGATCTGTGAAAAATAACGGATATGAGGAATTTTATATCGTTAATTTTGGACTCTCCCCCAAAAATAAAATAATATTTTTAATCACTTCTAACAATTTTCCCCGCAGGAAAGTTGGGAACAGATTTCTATAATATATCAAAAAATCTATTTTTTTTAAAAAAAAAGTGTTTTTAGAATAATTTATTTTACGATAGGAAGTGATTAAAAAATCTTGGAGCATGGCAGCATCCTGTTTCAGGTGAATTTTTATTTAATTAAAATAAACATTTCAAATTCATTTCTGCTTTCATATCACATTAATTCCTTTGAAAGGGCTTGTTTTTTTAAAAAAAATTCTACTTTGTGATCTAAAAGCAAGACAATTGGTTAATTTATAATTATTTGAAGCGTATGACAAACTGTTGGAGAAAGCTTGGAAACTGATAAAGAGGAAAAAAGAAAACTTAATACCAAAGGAAGAAATCTTAAAAAAGAAAAAAAAATGTTTTTTTTGGCACACACACACACACACACACACACACACACACACACACACAACGTATTTTGCATTCTTAATATTTTCTTTTGCCATTTCTGTTTCTTTGTAAACGTTCATTTTTAAAGTTTTCCAAATATTTCTTCACAAAATCAAGGATATAATTGCTATAAAATACTCTAATTTAAAGAAAGTTTTTATGTGATATTTTTCAAGTTTTTTAATTGAAGGTGTAAATGAAAGCTGATTTACAGGTATTGGAAGTTGGCAGTAAAATATATTCTATAGCAATAATACTGTAGAAGCATTAAATCCAGTTATCACTTCAAATATATTCAAATCAATTAGCTGCTGTGATCAGGAAATGAAGGGCGTTTACAATTACTCTATAATTCATGCTAAAATTTGAATACCGGGGTAAATGAGTGACACTCCCGCAGCTGAGGCTGGGCAATGATGACAATGTCTGCAAAATTCGACTTTAGTTACCTCAAAGGACCGTAATATTGTAATTGCTTGGTATAAAATGGATTTTAAATGGTGAGAAAATCATTTCTTTTAGAATTTTTAAATAATTTCCTTGCTTCGGCGCATTTCATGCAGTATGTATTTTAGAGTTTCAGAATGAAATCTTAAATGTATGACCTCAGTGATTAGAACTGTACGTAAGAAAGGGGTGATTTTGCAAAACAGTGGAAATAAAGTGACAAGTAAAAAAAATAATCATTTGAATTTTAATAATGAAAATTACTGATTAAATTTTGCATCACTGCATATATAAAAAAAACATGATCTGAAAAATAGCAACGTTTAATAAAAGGTATATACCGTTTTTTTTTTTTTTTTTTTTTTTTTTTACTAACGGTAGTGAAAGATTTCTGTAGCTCGAACTATCAGCCGCAAAGCCACCAAATTTTGTACGAGGACTATTGACGACATGGGAAAAAAGAAAAAACAAAGTTTAAAAAGTTGTCGATAGGATGAATGTGGCGCTTATGATCTAAATTTTAAGTTTAACTGCACGATAAAATTTTTAAAAGCTACAGTAAACAGATAAATGAATAACAAAGAATTAATTTTTCCACAAATATGCTTTATTAGAAAAAATAACTTCTGTAAATGGTCACACACACACACAAAGAAAAGTGGAGATTCTCTTCGACTTCCGTTTTATTTTTTGTTCTTTTGTTTTTATTCAGTAGAATCGCTTTCTTTGGGAATACATCGGCTATTTTCAATATGACTTCCATTTTCTTGGACTAAGCATTGCATTCTGTCCGCCGTACTCTCTACAGCTGAATGAAAAATTTCAGGAGGCATTTCATAACAGTCTATGTTATGTTTTCCTTTAAAACTGATAAGTTCGGGACTCCACGAAGATAAATCTTTGATTTTAAATAACCCCACAGAAAAAAAGTCGCATGGGGTTAGATTCGGGGATCGAGGTGGCCATGCAATATGAAAACAGCAACTAATGACTCTTTCTTCTGTAAAGTGATGGCGCAGCAGTTGCTGTACACATGTACCAATATGTGGTGGTGCTCCATCCTGCATAAAGCAAATTTTATCTAAGCATTGCCTTTGCTGAAGTTGTGGGATAACAAAACTACCCAGCATATCATGATATATTTGAGCGTTTACGGAACAGGTCTGCAGTCCTGCTTGGATAATAGTCTAAAAAAAGTATGGTCCGATGATAAAATCTGCTGTAAAATAACACCAAACAGTTACTTTTTGAGAATGGAGGGGGTTGTTCAGATGTCCAAATTCTAGCATTCTGTGTGTTAACAGTCCTATTGAAATAAAAATGGGCTTCATCATTCCAGATAATTGTTCAAGGCCTCGTCGACCTCCATCCTGGTAAGAAATGCCAAATCAAAGGTTAATCGAAGATCATAATCTGTAGGTTTTAATTCATGCAAAAGGCTAATTTTATATGGATAAAATTGAAGAATTTTTCTTAAAACTTTCCATACTGTTGAAGCACTAACATCCAGTTGTCGAAAAACTCCACGTGTGCTGCTATTACCAGCAGTGCTCGTCTGATTTCTTTCAACGATTGCAGTCTTAAAATCTGTGATCGTATCCTTCGATACCGGTTTCTGTCCTCTACCAGGCCGAGTTGCGACAGAACCTTTTTTTTTTCAAATTTTTTAATCGTTGCTTTCACTACATTAATTGATAGCGGTCCTTTACGTAAATTGTTTTGACATTTAAATTCGCGAAGAGCGGCCGCTGTATTCAATTGATTAAGATAAAAGAGCTTCACAAGTAATGCACGCTAAAGCGAGACGCATTTTACAAATCAACAGATACTTAAAATGATTTTCAATTCCCCGCTTCTTTTTTATAACTGAAAGTACTGGCACTGGTATCGAGTATGTAATCGGGATTTTACATTTTGCAAGTTTCCGCCGTATTTTATGCAAAATTTTAGTTGTATTAAAGTGTAAAGCGCCACATTTTTCCCTATTGACAACTTTTGGAAATAATTTTTTTTTCGCGGATTCCTTTTGCCCATGTCGTCAATAATCCCTGTACAAAATTTGGTGGCTTTGTGGGTGATAGCTCAAGCTGCAGAGGACTCTGAGTACCGTCTGTTTAAAAAAAAACCCTGCATATAAGAAGTGAATAGTAGAGGGTTAAGGAAACATAT
This sequence comes from Argiope bruennichi, assembly GCF_947563725.1. Taxonomy (NCBI): domain Eukaryota; kingdom Metazoa; phylum Arthropoda; class Arachnida; order Araneae; family Araneidae; genus Argiope; species Argiope bruennichi. The sequence goes on along the minus strand of NC_079152.1, from coordinate 110,166,031 downwards.
TATATTAAAATAAATATGGATTCTTTAGTCTATTTTGTTCTATCCATTTGCAAAGAATAAACTTTACTTAACTAAAACTCGACACAAAAAGAAGGAAAGCATATTTAAAGTAAGATCACGTGATATTTATTCGCAAGAAAGTTGACAAATATAGATTCATTCTTGATAAGAAGAAAAATACTTGGATCTCATAGTACTAAGGATAACCACGACACAGTATTAAACATTTTTTTAATGTATATTAATTAAAAGCTAAACTCTGAACTAATACTTTCTTTTAATCGCCATTTAATTTACATATTGTAATCAGAAAAGTTCGCATAATTTATCAATGATGATGGCATATTCATGAAGTAACAGATAATATATTAAAACTTTATATCTAACTAATTATTAGATATCAAAACTTTAAGACGTTCTATCTTTTACGAGGTTTGAAGAAAATTATCAAAATTTTTGTAAGGTCTATCTTCAATTCAATGTTAAATTTGATTTATTAATATTTTTACAATTATTATTTTGTATATTTTTGAGGACAAAAACAGGCTCTTTTATAAATACCGAATATCGTCCAAATAATTATATTTGAAATAAATAAGGTCCACCTTATAATTTTTATTTTTTAATTAATTATTTATTCATGTATTAAAGTTGATTTAATTATATTTTCAAATGGATTTTCAAGAATTCTTTATAGCTGAGAAACAATACATTCCTATGTTTTACAATTTACTTACATAAAATTTAGAAATTTATTCAATATAATATTATAAGTATTTAAAATGTTAAACAACTTTATTGTAATAAATATATTCAAGTAGGGAAAAACTATACTATCACGGATCACTAATTCCCATTTCAACATGAGCTGCAATGTTGTAATGAGTAGTTGAAATATTTTAAGCGACACTCCCTGATACTCAGAAAAAAACTGTTACTGTTTACTCTTCAGTATTTTATTATCAGTGCTTCTGAGATATTTTTTTTTCAATGTAAAAAGTTAAATTTTTGAAGAATGATAGTTTTTTCCTTAGACCTTAAAGAATGTTTTAAGTATTTACTATATATTCCAATTTTTACATTCTGAATAGGTAAGTAAAATGACTGGAATAGTAAAACTAAATGTTATTTAGAAAATTCGGATATGATTAAAATACAAATTGTGACATATAAGGTAGGCAAACACTCTCTGTACCATAAATCGCTGCTCAAGGGCATGATGTTATTTTAGTATTTTTAGTTTCTAATACCATTTCTCTAAGATGGATAGTAAAAGTGGGAAATATTTGAACCGGAGGCTATTAAAAAACTGGCAAATTAAAGAAATTAAACTGAAATTCAATTATAAAATCGCATAGATTGTTTAATGCAAAATTCATAACATTAGTTTACATATAAACAACTTTTAAGATATTTGTGAAAAAGAAATTCAAATAGGATGCTCTTTACGACACAAGAAAAATATATTAGGAAAAAGAAGAACTCTGTTCAATATAGTACCAGCAAAAGAGCAAGGCTAAACTATGGATTGAAGAAGAAAGGAGTTCTTGGTTTAAAATGTTTGCAAAACGCATTTATATAAATCAACTTCTCAAGTAAAAGGAAGAATAAAAAATAACAATATTTCAGGCTATTTATTGAAAAGATACATTGCAATCCCTAAAAAAGAAAAAAAAAGTACCAACTTGAAAACTTCTTTAAAGCCTTGCAGATGCAGTTGAGATTTGGCCTTTTTCAACTTCATTGGATTTGGGATCGCGACGAAACAGTATTAGTAACACTATGGACGGTGGTATGATCCAAAGGACTAGATGGTGTGATCAAAGGTGCAAAACTCTTTACTACCTTAGATCACTTTGGATGCAATTATAATAAGATGAAGAATCTTCCTTATCTTAGTGTTTGTTGATAGTGAAAAATGAAGCTGAATAGATGTTGCTTAGAATGCCACCGACTAAATTAAAATGCAAATTATAAAAGTAGTTTTTCTTACTCTACAATTAAAAAAAAAGTGAAACTGAGGTACAACAGTGATTCTTACAAAATTGCACAGTTTGCTTCTTTTGTGTTTGTCTTTTTTAGAACAGAGATAAAAATTAAATTTAATATTGAATGAGCCAAGTTATAAAAAACAAAAAAGGCAAATGGTTAATTAAAAAATTAAAATAATGAAGGAATATGTTATTCTCAGCTCAGTATGCTACCTATTGCATACATTTTTGCATCTATTGCATACTAACATTAAAATAGTAGCAAATAAGTTAAGAATCTCTAATTTCAAAAAAAAAAAAAAAAAAAAATTTGAGCACTGAAAATAAAGGATTTCACGTTTCTCCCCAGGAAGTCTAAGAGTAGTTTCTTTCTTTTTCTTTTTTTTATTTACCGATTGATTTTTTTATTATATCGATATCAGTAATTAATGTTTTTCATAAAAATATTAATCATAGTGTTTATGCATTTTTTAATATATTTTAATCTTTTCATATAGCTTAAAAAATAATAACAGTAGAGCAATCCCCGACCTGCCTTAGTATAAGAGACGAATGATGAGAGATAAAGAAAATGCTTCGTGGTTCCTGTAGCACAAAGCTCGGTTACTCAGTATCGACGGAGACTGTGAACTGTGCAGACTTATTTTGCATTGCTCTGATGATGAAGATGAAAGAGGTAAAAGGATGGAGGAGGGGGGGGGGGAATCAGAGCCCAGATACTGGTGAAAAGAGTTGGAACCAATTACATGTAAGTTGATGCTGGTGATTTGGCGACGTCACTTTTTTTCTCTAAGGGTGTACTTAACGTTTTTAGAAGAAAGGAACTTTTAAATTCTGTGAGGACAATGTGCGTGGGGGATGGTGTTAAGAGGAATTTATGTCTGTCAGTTTAGGTAGAATGAGATGATCCCTTGGAAGTTTGGACATGGGGATAATGTGATTTTATTGATCCCGATGAATTTATGATGAAGACGTTACAGAATTACGAAAAGATTACGACTCTATAGATACTGCGGTGATCGTATCAGAATTCTCCATTGCGATCTATATACAGAGTCAGCAAGAAATAAGTTACCCACTTCAGAGGGCTTTAAAATTCGTTCTATTGCACCAAATCAGATAAAATTTGAATTACAGATTTAATAATCTGTAATTCAATAGTGCGCTTTACATTTATGAAATAAAAAAATAGTACACAAATTCACCGTTAGGTGGCGTTGTAATATACATAAAACCATTTGATATGATTCATAATTATTAAATAAAGCAAAATTAAAATTTCTCAATATGTCCTGCTTCATTTTCAACAATATGTTGTAATCGGAGAACCATATTTTCTATAGATGACCAGAGTGAGTTTGCTGGAATATTAGAAATATGGCGCCGAATGTTGTCCTTCAGATCTGGTAGATGGCGTTTGACGGTAGATATTGTCCTTAAAATAACCCCACAACCAAAAGTCGCATGGGGTGTGTCCGGTGAGCGAGGAAGCCATGCTTTTGGGAAATGACTGCTGATAACTCGTACTTCTGTGAAATGCTGTATTCACAATCGCTTTACACGACGATCAATATGAGGTGATGCACCATCCTGCATGAAAGTGATGCCTTGATTACAAAATTCCTCATCAGATCATGGAACCGTTGTAATGTGACGGAGCAGGTTTGGATTCCATTTGAAGTTATCTCTTCAAAGTAATACGGTCCAATGACAAAGGTAGCTGTAAAATCACACCATACTGTTACTTTTTTAGGTTGCGAAGGTTGTTCCTGGATAACGTGAGGGTTTTCCGCTACGAAATTCGACAGTTGTGGGTGTTAACTTGCCTATTGAGCCAAAAGAGGGCCTCATCACTCCACATAATGTTCAGTGCCCAAGTTATGTCAACCACCATTCGAGCAAGAAACTGAAGTGCAAAAGTTTTACGGACCTCTAAGTCCCCGTCCTACAGCAGGTGCACAGACTGGAATTTTTTATGGATAAAAATGCAAACTCTGCCGTACGATTTTTCGTACAGTTGAATACGGCCTATCCAGAACACAAAAAACAACTGGCAAAGTCCCACTATTATGCGGAGACTGACTGCTGGCTTCAACGAGCGCGGTCGCAATATGTTCGAAGTTGAAAGACGGGATTTTTTTCTTCGTCCTCTATCTGGAAGAATGCCAAGTTGCCCAGTTTTTTTCAAATTTCTGCATCATCTTATGTAGGGTACCTGGAGACATTGGACCTCTTTGCATCTGCTTCATACGATGAAATTTCTTTAGAGCTGCAACGGAGTTTTGTTGATTCTGCTAGAACAATTTCACCAGTAGCGCTTTTTCTTACAACGTAGGTATGACGAACAGAGAAGAAACTAATGTTCGCTCAGAATCCACCTTCTTTTTATCCAAAGAAAAATGATAATTGGCATGCGTTGTAACGCCAATTATGTTTCACATTTTCAATATATGCAAATAAATGCTATTTGTGTTACAGCGCCATCTATTGGGGAATTTTTGTAATTTTTTTAATTAATATATGTAAAGCGCTTTATCTAAATAACCTGTAGTTCAAATTTTATCTTATTTGGACCTATAGAACGCATTTTAGAGCCCTCTGAAGTGGGTAACTTATTTCTTGCTAACCCTGTATTCGCCCATTCCAATTACGATCCATCACCTAAATGAGGGAAACTCAGACATTCCATTATTGCGCGAAAGAAGGGAAGATCTTATTAACATACAAGATACTTCTGAAATGCTCTTCAGTGGGATTACTTGACTGGAAAAGAATTCCTACATCATATATTTTTCTGAATCTTTTATTTATGAGACCCTTATTTTCTTTAATCCCCTAAAAATTATCTAGTAATGTTGAATTAAAGTATCTTTCAGTCGTGATTGATTGAAGAAAAAGGTGTGTTTGATTTATAAGATAAAATATACTTTATTTGTTAAATAAGTTTATTCATTAATACTTAAACGACAAAGCAACACACTTTATTGTGATTTCAGACAATGGAGACAATTTTATTTCGCCAAAATGGCGCTAACATATCAGAACGTGTGTTGGCGCATTACTATCCCAAAATAATAAATTAATTGATTGTGAAATTTATTATTAAAATCCCATTATGTGTTCCCCGTTTATAAATATATTTTTGCTAGTTTTTGTAAATATTAAGAAACAGAAGCTCTAATTAGAAGTATTAAAATAGATGAATATGGGCATTTAAATGTGAATAGGTAATAATTGTAGGTATAACTACCAATAACTTAAAAAAGGTTAAGCCTAATTCCAAGGATACTTCAATCACATCATTATCTTATCGAAACTATTGAAAAATTTACAAATTACAGTAAGTGAGCTTTTCCCGAATGTTGTCAAAATGTTGCTTCTAAGGCCGCAAACTTCTGAACGTTCGAAACATCTCTTGTCAGATTTGATTTCGTTATTAATATATATATATATATATAGTTAAGCTTTAAATTACAATATTCATGGAAAATAATACATCAAATTAAATAAATACTTTTAAATATTTATATATTATTTTTGTTGTACGATTACTTAGTACAAGAATGCCAGTTTCGAGATTTAAAAAAAATCTGCTGAATTAGCATATATTTTATCATCGGTATGAAAACGAAGAGTTCTTCGTCTTTGGAAGTTTTGAGAGAGGGTAATTGATTCATGTATGCCCTCATTATCTGATTATGTCTCAAAACAACTAGTTGTACTCCGAAATAATTTTAAAAGATTCTGCTGAATGCGCTGTATTGGTGTATATTTTATTATCGGAATGAATGCGAAGAGTCCTTTTTCTGGTGTGGAAGTTTTGGAAGAGAGGACTACTTCATGTATTGCCCTCGTTATTTGACTATATCTCAAAATAACTATACCTCAAAATCACTTTTATATAGCATTGAATACTTAAAATATAAGAAAATAAGCAGCACTTTTAACTGAAATGTATTTCCAAATCCTTATTGCTCTTTTTCGAATCCTTTCTTTCCCTTACCCATTCGTTCTATAGCGGGGATAAACATAACACACCGAAACATTTTAATAGAAAAACAGTCAGCTTCCTTTTACAAATTGAACCAAGTATCATCTGTACTATTTCAGTACACTTCAGTGCTTTCTATTTTCATGAAAAAATGAAAGTTCTTACTATGCCTGTGAAGCGCAAAACAGTTTTTCTGCTGTTATTCTTTTCACGTAGATAGATTATATCACAACATTACTTCGGGAACATTTCCTTCCACGATGGATGCCAGCAGCCGGAAGAAATCCAATTTCCGGTATTCAAAGAATTCCCATTTTTTTCTTTTTTTCTTGAACATGCAATTTAGTTTTTATATAAGAACCGGTTTACATATCGTTCAAAAAGTATTTTAATATAAATAAAGTTAAGGATTCTTTGGAAAGTAATTTTTATTGTTTTTTCACGATGTTGCTGTGTGTCTGTAAAATGAATTCCGAGATAAAATAAAATTTGTCAAGTCAAAAGATTATAATTTTTCATTTTACTTTCTACCAGATGTGACATTTGCACAGCTGTCACAAAGAGTAATGACTTTTTAATTTGAATTTGCTGTATAGATTAAAATTATATGCGTCTATTAGATGTAAAACATTTATAAAAAACCCACCTAGTGGGAGTGTTCTTCACAAAATTGTCTCGCATAATCTGTAATAAAGGTGTTATCCCAAAGGAATGGCGTATTATAGCAATTGGCATAAATTTAGCATTTTTACTGAATATATCATGTGATCCGTGACGAGTATATATTTTTTTGGTGGTTACTTCTTGTATGTTATTAATAATATCCGAAAATTGAATTTGCGTTTTAGGCAAATGTTTTCCTACCAATTGAAACAAAAATTTTATATAGAGCTACACCTGTAGCCACAAAATCACATACTAAATTTTATACATTTAAGTCATTGCGTTTTTCAGTGATCATGTTTACATGTTTCTCAAAATATAGACCGACAGACATTCTACTTATTGTTGGCTTCAAATTTAAAAGATGTTCTACACTATAGATGTTAAATGTGTGTACCGAATTTTATCTATCTAGTTCCCTTCGGTTCGTAGTTTACGTGTTAACTTTTATTCGGATAGACAAACTTCATCCAACGGCTTTTGCTGAAAATTTGATAGAAATTTACAACTTTGATCTGAAGAACGTATACCAAATTTCATCCATCTAGCTCAAAAAAGTTTTTGAGTTATCTTTATCACAGACAGATGGATATGGAATTTAAAAAAAAAGAATGTGTTTTTCGAACCAGGACGATCTAAAACGTGTGAATTCGTCAAAATCCCGTATTTGGAGTTTTTGACGATTACTATATTTTCTTTATTTTACGTATATGAAAAAGTCAATTTTTGATTTTTACTACTTTTTAGTAAAAATATAAGGTTTGCTCACTATGGAAATGTTCAATTGCATATGAAATCATTGAATTTAACAGACTCTGAAAATTTTAAATGTGCTTATTTATTAAAGAGTTTTAGATCATTTTGTGCCGGCGTCCTGGCATAGGGGTAGCACGTCTTCCCCCTGATCTGGGCGTCCTGGGTTCGAGTCCCCGTTCGGGCATGGTTGTTCTTCATCTGTTCTATGTGTGAATGTGCCCCCTTGTAAAAAAGGGGTTGTGCAAGCGATTGTGATGCGTGAGTAGCTAAGACGTACTCTTGGCCCTAGTTGGCGCTACTAAAACAAGAGACGCTCCCTTGGCTTAAAATCGTCAGTGAGCTTGTCAATGGCAAGTGCCATTAGAAACAACAACAGATCATTTTGTATAAATATTAATTGTAGGTTTTATTATAATCAAATATTTTTCAAATTTACGGCAAAGAAACTTGCATACAATTCAGAATTGAATGAGTTATCTAAAGTAGTAATTTATTAGCCACTCTTATCTTATACACTATTTATAATACTGACTAATGAAAATGCAAACGGTTTAAAATTTTATACAGATACTTTGGCTCATTCTCTTTCAAAGGTTCATTGCCTTTGTTGCAGAATTCCGTACCTTCAGATGACGCTGTTGAGTGACATCTGATATTGGAGGCACACCTTGCCTCACTAGTGTGGGAGACAACGGAAAGGACAGGGATGGAAAGTGCCAGAGTACCCTATTCTAAAATGAAATTACTGTAAATATGTATATAATTTTCAAGTAACAGAAATAATTTAAAAGGCAAATTACACACTCATAAGCCCTTACACCACGCATGCAGCAGTATTTTATCGAATCATATATATTATCCTCCAAAAAGTCTAACAAAAAGTTTGTAAGAGATCAGTCCCATAAAAGAGTCCCATCTGTCTGTAAAAAGTCTCATCAGTCCCATTGTAAGAGATCAGTTCCATAAAAGAAATCATTTTGCTTCTTATTTGAAGAATCGTTAGCAAAAATTCCACTAAATTGCCTCATGTCGCGATAATGTAACGATAAACAGTGTTGGTTTCCAAATATAAGTTGAATGCGTGGCATAAGGAATTCCTGTATTGAGTTCAGATGAATTTCTCAAATCAGGATATTTTGGGAAAAGGCCCAGTTTGTCCAATCGTTGATAACGTATACTGCTCTATACTTAACACTTGTGAAATTCATGTCATTCCATTTCCAAAATTTTCAGTTGTAAAAAAACACCACTTAGGCGATTAATAGGCTTATTTAATTTATGAAAATGTTTGAAATAAAAAGGTGAACTATGGAAATTAAAACATATTATTTAATCTGCATGATAAAATATTCAATAATTTAAAAATTGTATGTTACTACTCAATAACTAAATTATAGCTTCAGAATTATAAAATTAAAACCTTAATATATACTATTAATTATCAAAGAATTAGATATTGCATACGTTTTGGGACATTATATTTAAATTTCATATTTTTATTTATAAATAATTTTAAAAAATTATTGAACGAAAACCAATTTTACAATTAGTTTTAAATCGCATGTTTCGTAAATGTTTTTTTTTTCAAAAATTTGATTCGTAATTTTTCCATTCAAGTTATATTTGTGCTGTTTTTTTATAGTCAAGTTATATATTTCTTTGACATTTATAAGTCAACTAAATTCCTTATCCGGAACAATTTTCCCTAATAATTCCTTCGAATAGGATTATCAGCATCTAATTTAAAGATTTCAAGATGATTGATTAGCCAATAAAATCTATCCTGTTCTAAAACAAGCTCCACCCTTTTTTCATTTTCCGGAAAGTAACTTATGAGCCATGAATTCATTTCTCACTCAGCTTTATAGTTACGTCTATGTCAAAGGATTTCCCATTTTTTATTGTATCATGAGGTTTTATTAGCGATCACATAGCCTGGAGAATTCACCTGAAGATAAATTTTATTTGTCAGTAAAAGTGAATTTCGTATGCCTTTTGTCATTTATTTCGAGAGCAAGATTAATCTTTCGATCAGAAAGAAATTAATTTTTTATTTACTTTCTGCTTTCATTTGATATAAGGGCCTCAAATATGCAACCTTTGCTTTGAGATCAGTAGACATTGGTTTGGGATCTTAATACTTAACACCACACCTCCGTTTCTAGAGATCATGTGGCCCTTTTCCGGTTAGATATAGATGTAAGTGGAATTTATTAAAAAAAATTACACAGCAATCAATCTGAAAGAAACAAATAACAAAATTTGAATAGATATAACATAACAAGAAATGATAAATATCTAGAGTACAATAAAACTAGTTGAATAAACCTGATAATGTACTTAAGGATGCATTATGAATAAAATGCGAGGTGTATTAAATAATGAAATTATAAAAATTGATAGGGTTAATCTAACTGGAATTATTCTCCATGATCAATTAGGAATCTAATCATATTTATGGTTTGTTTTTTGGAAGATGAACTATTAAGAACTCTTTTTTTACCAAAAACTTTCTAACGAGGATGAAGGTTTACGGAGGTCCATGAAAGAGTAAAAGGGCAGGATGTCGCAATGTGGATCGCCGACTTCCCCACGAGAGCAAAGGTCATCTTCTAATAAATGGAAACGGTGAAAAAAAGAATGGAATGGACCATGTCTTGTGACAAATAGGGTTTCTTTACTAGTCCAGGATAGTGGTTGCAATTTTACTGTTTCGATAGCTTTATAAATAGAACGGCCAGTGTTTCCACTGTCCCAAAGATTTTGCTAAAAATATTCCTGGAGACGCTGCTTAAGATGGCATTGTGGGTTTGGAGCTTCAGTTGAATGGTGGATGCTTTTGCAAAAATATAAGCTTCTTCATTGCCTCAATAACCAGCATCGACATAATCGAGTTTCATCCGAAATTTCTCAAGTACAATTATTAGAATTGGTGCTAGATCCAATATCCTCTTCATCATGTGACCAAGGTTCAAAATTATACGAAACCTATTCAATTTACTAATTTAGTTTAGTACAATGGAAGTTAACATGGAGCTTTTGGACATACATAGTAATTTTGAACCATGATTAAATGATGAGGAAGGAACCTGAGTTAGTGTCATCTCCATATATTTTGACATCACATCAAGCTATTAGTACAAGTTATTGTACTACATCTCCTCGATGTTCCATATTCTTAATACCGTAAAATATCGTGAAGATATTATAATAATATAGTTGAGCATTTTGAGCTAATAGAGATACGGGTGAGATTGTTCCAAAGTATGGCTCTTAAAATCAACCTAGTTCCCATGGATGTACAGCCACGAATATAGTCAATTAGCTTACGCTGGATGCTCAGGCAGGGCAGGAGTACCTCTTTTGTCATTACCTTGTAAATTCATTTTATCATTTGACTGAAGCAAATGTTTTGCAGTATTTTGAGACACATCGAAATAATAAGTTTTCAAAGTTAAAATATGTAATACAATGCATATATTACTAAGGAGGATCATACATAACAAATTTGTCTACCATTATGCAGAGTATTACCAAAAAATGTACGCTTGAAGGGGGGGGGGGAATTCGATAGAAAATTCATTTAGAGAAAAATGGAAACGTAATTTTCATTTTTTAAGAAATGAAAGAAAACAGAAAAGAAATTCTTGAAAATAAAATAAATTTTCTACGATATATTCAGTACTGTGGATATTTCCTTTTCTGCAGTACAATTCAATTATTTAATTCTTAATGTACGAGGATTTTTCTAATTTTTTAATTTTTTAACTCTGAGTAGTTTTAACTATTATTCAAAGGGCAATAGACTGTTGTTAAAAATTTTAAAGTGTTTCTGTTATCTTACAAGAAGTATTTATATTTGATTAAAAAATTTGAACATTTGTTTTTGTTACGTATCTATTGTTATTCTATATTTCATTTTCTTACTGTCGTTTTGGGTTGTTAACGTTCTGGCAAGGATTTAACTTACAGCCTCAAGGGGTATTCATTATTTCTTTGCTTTTTACTTTCTATCATACCAAACATAGGAAAGTCAAAAATAACTATTTACAAAAAGTTACAAGAGTAAAACAATGCGTCTTTATCAGATAAGTGTATTAAATTTCAAAGAATCGATATCACTTTATTTTTATCACATTTCTAATCTTGTTAAAGATGACGTCATGCTTTCATAGTTCCAAATATTTTTGTTTTACTCTTCTTGAAAGTATTCTCCCGTGATCTTCTTTATTTTAATCATCAAAGTAAAAATCTAATTAAGCTATAATATTTTGTTTGATTTTTCATAATTCCCTGGTCAAGAAATGTACGAAGAAAAATTTAAATCTTCTGAGAAGGGAGGAATTTCTTTCTAAAATAGTATTCTTATACTTTCTTTCTGTAGAACCTTTTTGTTTTGAGCAATAAAGAATTAAATTTAATTAAGGAGCAGAAATTCTAATTATCTAAAATGTGAAGAAATATTTTGAAAAGGAAGAATTCATTAACTTTGGAATCGCTGGAATTTTCGCTATGCTCATACTCGTCGAGACTTAATTCGAATTTAATCAGATTAATGAAGTGATTAAAATGTAGAAATAGAGAAAGTTTTTTTTTAAAGTTTTATTTCGCCATGTGGGACTCCACCAAACGTTTAATAAATGATGAAGTTGTATCAAGAATCTAAGAAGTCAAAAGTATTATTAGAAAGACTGAAGAGGAGCAACGGAATAAATTAGATTTTCACCCTTTTCAGTTATTGGTACGAGCTGCCTTCTGATTAATAATTTCGAAAGGGAATGCATTTCTTTGTTTCAAATGGGGATAAAAGTTTCTATTTATAGCTGCTCTTATGCGAATTATGTAATGAGTAACTCTTATGATCGTCGAGAATTTCAAAATATTGTGGAAATTTGAGTATTTGAAGCTCGAATAAAAAATTAGTATTTTTAGAATTAATTCTGCTTATTGGATTGCAAACATGGTAAGTTTAAAAGTTAAAAAATTTAAGTTAAAAACGTAACATTATAATTTCTTTCAAATGTGGATAAAAGTTTCTATTTATAGCTGCTCTTATGCGAATTATGTAATGAGTAACTCTTATGATCGTCGAGAATTTCAAAATATTGTGGAAATTTGAGTATTTGAAGCTCGAATAAAAAATTAGTATTTTTAGAATTAATTCTGCTTATTGGATTGCAAACATGGTAAGTTTAAAAGTTAAAAAATTTAAGTTAAAAACGTAACATTATAATTTCTTTCAAATGTGGATAAAAGTTTCTATTTATAGCTGCTCTTATGCGAATTATGTAATGAGTAACTCTTATGATCGTCGAGAATTTCAAAATATTGTGGAAATTTGAGTATTTGAAGCTCGAATAAAAAATTAGTATTTTTAGAATTAATTCTGCTTATTGGATTGCAAACATGGTAAGTTTAAAAGTTAAAAAATTTAAGTTAAAAACGTAACATTATAATTTCTTTCAAATGTGGATAAAAGTTTCTATTTATAGCTGCTCTTATGCGAATTATGTAATGAGTAACTCTTATGATCGTCGAGAATTTAAAAATATTGTGGAAATTTGAGTATTTGAAGCTCGAATAAAAAATTAGTATTTTTAGAATTAATTCTGCTTATTGGATTGCAAACATGGTAAGTTTAAAAGTTAAAAAATTTAAGTTAAAAACGTAACATTATAATTTCTTTCAAATGTGGATAAAAGTTTCTATTTATAGCTGATTTTATTTGTAAGAAGTTGTTCGAATTATTCAAAGAGTGACGTCTGTGATCGTTGAGAATGGGAGTAATTTTTCAATATTTTAAGCTGGAATTGAAAATATTACTTTTAGAATTAATTCTGCCTGTTGGATTGTAAACATGGTAATTTTAAAAGATAAAACATTTTAAATTAAAAACACAACATTTTAAATTAATGTTTCTTTAGTGATGGCTGTCATGTAATCTATTGTTTTATTACCGACACCAAAATCGAGCAACCTATTTTACATGAAATCACAAATATATATTTTGTGGGAGATATTCCTCAATATTCATACTCGTAATCTTTCGAGGTTAAAGGAAGTTATCTATTCTTCACTTAAAAATTTTGCTTTTTATGTTAAAAATTATCAGAGGCGTTGAAATTTGTATTATTCTATGGTCTAAATATTCACATGCAGTGGTCGAGTTATGGTCGCTATAATATTCTTCATCAGTGACGCTTTTACAATTCACTTGGATATATTTAAAATTGAATCATGCAAAGCGTGAAAGATAAACTTAAAGAGTCAGGTGGAGTAGTTAACCATCCAGACGTTTAAAAATGGCTGAAAATTAAAGATACCATTTACTTCCTGATTTTATTGAAATAATAATTTTTTGTGAAATCTATAAGAAAAAATTAGTAATATATTTTGTATATTAGGAAAAAAATAAGTCATGCTGAATGAGACCTTGCTGTTCTTTAATTCTTTTTATTGGCTTGTAATTCGAAATTTCCACGCCAATTTAATATTGGCATTAAATGTATATTTTTGTATGAGAAATGGGAAAATGAAATTCGCGCTGACAACATGCAAATATGTTAAATGAAATGGATATAATTAATTGTGTTACGAAAATTGGATTCTTACAGAAAGTCAAATCATCAAATCCGTCTTGTGGGAAAAGTTCCTGCAGATAGTTCAAAGCATATAAAAAGAGCAGTAAACACCAAACTGCTTAAGCGCTTTCTCTTGGTATTTTATAGTCTCAGTTACAGGGTAAAAAAGATTCTAGAAGAATATCATATCTTCTCTCTTAATTCATATCTCACTAAAATTTGTCGCCAAACTCACTATATTTATCGCTAACTTGTCCCATGACTGGCTATCATAGATTCGGCATTCATTTAGACTCCAGTAGAGCTCTCTGTAGAACTCATTTCTTTATTAAGAGATTAACTGAAGAATATTAATTCATGATAATGTAGCCATGTTTAAAGAACAGATGTAAGACTATTTTTTTTAAAAAAAAGCATGAGTTAAATGCCTGACACAATTTGAAGTTTAGAATTACCACATTAATCAAAATGAAACCAAACTGTATTTCTGGTGGACAAACTGCTCGCCAAATGAGACTGTTAAAATAACATAGAGTGAAACTGATATCAAGACGCAGTTGATAATAGTCAGAATTATCATAGCATGTACAAATCCTATTATTATTTCTCCATAATAATGGATATATTACAATAATATCATGAGTTTCTGATAGAATGACTAAATGTAGTTAAAAATCAAAGTAATTTTTATAACAAAGTACAACTTATTTCCATTTTTAAAATTTTTGAATCGTGATTGTAAGAAAAAAAACCCAATTAATTAGTAATTTCTAAATAGTACTTATTTATGCAATATTTACATCGTATGTCATATCACTAGATATACAGTAAAATTATAAAAATTTATTATACAGGTTGCCTCAAAAACGTTGACCGTGGCTTTTATTCCTTAAATATTCATCGTAGACATATAACTGTAAATTACGAAGTTGCGTAAAGAAAGGTGCAAAATGTTATGAAATCGATTAAAATTTTCAGGGGATTAAACTTCAAAAAATACAAAATTTAGATTTTTATACAGACCCCGTACAAAAAAAAAAAAAATCCCAGTAAATAAAATGGTCAAGGTTTTTGAGACACCCTGTATAGCTATCACTTTTGGGATTAAGAAAAATGCTTTAATTGCTCATAATATTATTAGTCAACTTTAAATGTGGAATGTATTCTATAATTTATGTTTTCTATTTAAGATTCTTAGGTTTCAATACTATACTAAAAAAATTCAACACAAATTTATACAAGTAATTATTTGCGATCTTTTTTTGAAATAGGGAAAATTTGCTTATATTTTTTATGTTTTGTTTTTATGTTATCAATTACATTTTATTAAAATAAAAAATAAAAAAAGACGTTGCCCTAAAAATGATGACACCTTTACAAGCAATTTCATTTTATTTTTTCCTCGAAATATTTCCTCATCTTTACGCTTATTTTAAACATCTCAGCAAAAACGTAATTAAGCTAAAATGTCCTGTTTACTTTTCAAAGAACTATCTTTTAATAAACAACATAAGGAGAAGTAATTCTGAAAGTAAATACTACTATCTCGAAATTAATTTACCATAGCTATTCTCCAAATCTGCCTCGTTTTTTGAACAATAAAGCATTCAATTTTGTAAAGGAACAGAAAATTCTAATTATCTCTTCACGTGAGTAAAAATATTTTGGAAAGACTTCCTTTTCTTTTCTCTGAACTCGTCTCTTCGAGCCTTAATTCGAACTTGATCAAATTATTGAAGTGATTAAAGTGATGAAAAGAAGAATTATTCTTCTCTTTCATTTCGATAGGTGTAGTAAATAATGAAAGCGAAGGAGAAATGCAAGGAATAAGAAGAATTAAAAGAGCCTTTCGAGCGGTGGAAATGGAGTAAATTAAATTTCCGCTTATTTTTAATTAATGGTAGAGAAATGTTTTCCCTTCTGTATGTCAGGAAAAGAAAACGTTTCGGTGATTTAGCTGTGGATTACGGTTTCTATTTTTATTTTTTTAATATGGTTAATTTTTGACAGAAACATTTATCCTTTATTGCATGAATATAGAAGTTTTTAAAGAATTTAGAGTAAGACATCTCTTACACATTTAACATAAATGTATATGCATTTATTTTCCCATTTAAATTTTATTGATATATCTCACTTATTTTATAATTTTTCAAAAACGTTAATATTCTTAATTTGTTGCTTCATGCAATGACCATTGTGTATTGATAGGAAATAAAGTATAATACTGGTTTTGAGCACTATTCTCTTTAGTGTAAATACTTGTTCTTGTATACTTTTGCAAATTTTATGATTTTTGTTATACTACATTGTTTACTAGATTTAGTTGTTATTTTTGTTATTAGTTAAGAAACAATGTATAGCAGAATAATATTAGTTTGAATTATTAGCATTATTAGTTTGAAAACTTAACTTTCGCGCATATTTTATGTAGGAACGTGGTATTTGAAATTGTTGTCTTTTCAATACCGATTATGCTAATGTTTTCGGAACTTTTTTAAATTTTTACGTCAGTAAAGACAGGCCGATTTACCATCTGGTATACATGCATGCAATGGTATGTTTTTAAAATGTTGCTATTGAACATTTTTGAATACTTTTATCTGTTGAATGATAAATTTTATTTCATATTTTAATACTAGCTACCTTTGGCGATCAGTTGGTTATAATGACTGTGTTCCGTTTTAATTAAATCTCTTATAGTTATTATTTTTATGATTACGTCAAACGATTATTTTTAAGAGTCAAATTGTAACTGACATTAAAACCGAGCTATTTCAACAATCTCAAAATAGCACCATTCGTTGTGTACAAAACCCATTCGAACGGAATTCTATCTCATAACAACATAGTACTTTTAAATATGTATCTGTTTAGTACATCTGTTTTTGAATTTTCAAATATTTCCAACAAGTTGATTTTTGTCTTTTAACTAGCTCCATATAAACTTCTTGTAAAGTACGAAGACGTTAAACATGATCTTTCTTCTTTATTTTTCAAAAATTAAGCAAAATTAAGCGATTAAATATTTGACGAAACAATGAAAGTAGTTGGAATTTCAGAGCAACAATCGAATTTATTGTTGAATAATATGCGCAAAATTAAATAAATAAAATGAAGACTAAAAAAAAAAAAAATCCGAGAAAATTTGCACAATTTGATAGGTATCATCACAGTATCCTTACAGTTACTTTTTTATTACATAATTCATAAATTAAATGTATTAACATATTAATTTCTTATATTGCTATTTTGTAGCACTGGTTTTGATACATTATTCTCTTTAGATTGAATACATGTTCTTGTAAACTTTTTATATTATATTTGTATTATACTTTACTGTTTTTATGATTTTTGTTTATTGCATTATTTGCTAAATTCAGTTGTTAATTACGCATTATTAACTTAGAAACCTAATTTTAGAAATGCTATATGTAGCAACGTTGTATTTAAAATTGTTGTGTTTTCAATATCGTTTATGCAAATATTCTTCAGAAGTGATAATTGCCAAAATATTCGCTTCCATAAAGACAGGCCAATTTACCAACTGGCATATGCGCATGCATTTGTATGTTTTTAAAATGCTACCTATTAAAAAAAATCTTTTGATACTTTTCCTTGTAGAATGATAAGATTTATTTCATATTTCAATACCACCCTTCTTTGGCGACAAGTTGTTTCGCCGGAAATAACTATGTTCAATTTCGTTTAAATCTCCTATATATTAATATAATTTTTGCGTCCGTGAAGATAAGATAATTTACCGGCTAGTATATACTTAAAGCAACAGTATGTTTTCAAAATGTTGTCGTTTTTATCTCTAGAATGTTAAGTTTCATTTCATGTTCTAGTAGTACTGCCCGCATTTGGCGACCAATTGGTTAGCGAGAATACTAACTGTGTTCAGTTTCGAATCTTATTCAAAACTCTTATATTTTTTATGTTTATGATTAGGTCAAACAGATTATTTATAAATGTCAAATTGTAACTCATATCAAACAGTGTTATTTTAACAGTCTCGAAACAGTTCTGTGCGTTGTGTACAAAACCCATTCGAACGGAATCAAATCTCATAACATCATAGTATGTATATAAACGTAACTATTTAGTCCATTTGTCTTTTTACTTCCAAGTAATTCAAGTAAGTTCATTTCTGTCTTTGAATGCACTCTTTAAAACGCAGATGTTGAACAGAATCTTTTTTTCTTTATTTTCCGAAAGATAAATAAAACTGTATAGTTAAATATTTGACAAAACAATGAAAGTGGTTTGAATTTCAAAGCCACAGTCGAATCTGTTGTTGAATATTATGCAAAAATTTAAATAAATAAAAATAAAAATTGAAGAAAATTAGGCAAAATTAGCACAACTAGATTAGTATCATTAAAAAACTAATAATTTCCAATTTTAAAATAATATAAAAATTAGTTTTATGTGCAAATCAAAATCATTTCATTTCGGAGATTATGATAAACAAAATTCAAAATTTTAACTCCTTTTTCAATAAATTAAAATTTTAAAAACATCTATTGGTGGCGTGCATTTTCTCCTTCCAAAGTACATTTGTGCCAAATTTGGCAGTTTTAGGTATAACTTTTAGCCCCTACACAGCTGACGCACACAACATTCATCTTTACTATAGCTGAAAATTTTTAAATTTTCATTACATCCATTAGATATCATATTTCTTAGAATCGATTTCCAGATGAATTTCTTTGTTTAAAAAAACTTTTATTATAACTGTTTGTTAAGTTCTGCTGATATTTATTACTTTAGTTTTCCTCTCGTTTCAAATTAATATTCTTTTGAACGCGGCAAAGGAAATGTACTTTTAAATCACAAAATTTTATTTTATTTCATCATCCTAATTTTTACAAATTAGAGACTGATTCTGATACACCACGATTTATAAGTGTCGAAATCATTCATCAGAAATCCTATCAAAAGAACTTATTCGTCAGATATTTAATTAAAAACATTTTCTTTTTATATTTATTGACATGTTTTTTCTTCTATGATTTTTTGATTTCTTTTTTATCTACCAAATTAAATATTAGGCGCATTATTTGAAATGAGTAGTTATAATGAATAATCCGATTATTTTTGTCTTCCTTTCTCCTGGAAACCACTAAATAAAATAGTTACAATCTTGCATTCTTTATTTATAAAATAAGAATAAAAACATTTCAACTAAAATACTTAGAAATATTTTTTTAATTTTTAAAATGTATTTTTTTCCAAATTGCACATAATTTATAAGAAGAATGTTAATTTCTAAAAAGAATGTTACAGATACTTTTTAATTAAACAAATTACAATATTAAGAGATTTGAAGCTTAATATTTGGCATCTCGCGTTCATGGTCTTTCAGCAAAATAATTAAATGCTACTCAAAATTTTCTGGAATATTAGCAAATATGCCAGCATTTCATTACACTGATTAAAACAAATACTTAAGGCTTGCCTCAACTTTAAGATTTCACGCATAATTAAAAAGAAATTTTGCATCTTTATAATTATATTTCTAAAAAAATTTCTACATGAATGCTTCTCGCGGATCTTTAATTACTAAATTTACTTAATTTTATTCCATCATAATTTTGGAGCTAGCAGTATTCATTCCAGTGTAAAAAAATACCATTTTAACTTGTTACAAAGATATTTAAAATCACTTTGGGGGCGGAAAATGTCACCATACTCACTTAACTCTTTTACTGCGAGGTCTTTTGACGAATGCTTAAATCGTTTGCAAAATGAGGTTGTAATTTATCGCTTTGAACATTAGATAAATATTTAAGAATTTTGTTATTTCACGGAACACCCAAAAAGAAAACTATAGTTTTAATGTTACTTATTCTAATCGAAAATTTAGCATGAAATTCTTTTTCAGTCTCTTTATTTTCAAATTTATTTATAGAAATTTAAGTGAAAAGTTATAAGCATGAAAAATCTAAACTACTTATAATTCGTCTCTTCAGATTTTTCTTCATTGTTTAGCGTCAATCAAATAGTTGAGTTTTATATATCCATTGGGAGAAAACGTTATTTTCTCTTTAGTGTTGCCACATTTAATTGAATAAACATTTTATGAACAATTTTAAACTTTTAAATAACAAAATATTTTAATTTATTTACATTCGAATTGATATTGCAAATTTTAATTAAATTTTATATCATTATGCATATTATATACGTTTTATATGCATTTATTATTTAAAAATTTCCGCTTTTAATAATATCCGTGTATATTATCAGATTAAATTTTGTGAATATGCCAATATTAGTTGCCACTTCGCACATGCACCCAATCAGAATAATCTATGTCTACTAGTTTCTGCAGCAAATACTCTCTACCTCAAATCTAATTGGCATGAATATATTTATCTTGTCACTCTAAATGGGCAATTCTTGTATATATATATAAGAAATAATAAAAAATATAAGCATTATGAAAATTCCAATTTAAAACTATTTCTAAAACAATCTAAAAAAGAAATTATTTCTGAAACAATCTAAAAAAAATAAAATTATTTCTGAATCAAACTAAAAAAAGCATGCTGCTACTTCTAAAACGCAGATGAACATAACCAACTTAATAAAAATAAAAAAGGAATAAAAATAGAATCAAAAGTGCAGTAAAAAAAAGTATCTGGCCGGAAGACTTTCTCAAAGGTCACCCTCAGGCAGGGATTCAAAACAAGGGATTTTTTTTCTATGAGGGGTCTGACTTTTTGTCCAACAATATAGTAAACCAAAAGTTATAGTAAATATAATAAACTAGTGACCCAAAAATTTCCTGAAATTGAGGCCTAAGACATCATTTTTTACAGAAATAAAACAATAAATAAGGAGGGGTCAATATTGTTGGTCAGACCCTTCACAGAAAAAATCCCTTGTTTTGAATCCCTGCCTAAGGGTGACCCTTGAGAAAGTCTTTAGGTCGGATTCTTTTTTTATTTTCTATTCTTGATTGTACTTTTGATTCTATTTTTATATTCCTCTTTATTTTTACTAAGTTGGTTATATATATATATATATATATAATGTATTAATTTCGTGTAACTTGGAAACGGCTCTAACGATTAGGATTAAAGGTAAGATAAGGTTTTGCATTTTTTTTTGGTTTCTTTCCTGAAAAAAAAAAACGATTTTACAATGGTTTTTTATAGCTATTCGAGTAAGTATATTCAACTTCCGCTTTGAAGTGTGGGTAGTGCAGTGTAGTGATCAGAACAATATGAAAGACGGGTCCTCGGTTCGAGTCACACTTTTTGCTTTATTTTTTTAATTATGTATCTATATTTAATATTTTTGCTTTTTAAATTTATTTCTATAAGTGTCTCTCCTGAAAAAAAGACGATTTTACACACATTACACATGAATTCATTGCATAAATAATGGATGCTAAAGAGCTTAAAATTTATTACTGAAGATACAAGGTACGGATATATTTAACTAATGACATAAATAAAAGCGATTTTTGCTTTTGTTAGAACTGATAAGTTACTAGAATAAATTTGAATTACAGACAATATTTGAACATTTCATAAGTACGAAAATCAACATATCAGAGAAAATATTTGCTTTCTAATGAATTCGAATGCAGTTCAAATATTATCCAAGCATCCCTGTTACTTTTAAAGAAATCTTTCATACTCTTTATCAAGAAAATTATTCATACATTAGTTAGTTGCAAAATAAAAAAAAAAGTCTTCTAAATGAGGACAAGAGAGTCACTAGTTTTTATTTTTATCTTCTTCACCGTCAAAATCTTTAAGTGCAATAAAAACAGAAATTAAGACATGTAAAAAAAAAAACCTCGCCATTATGTAAGTTAAAAAAGCAAATCCGGGACTCATTTCATGCTCCGCAAATGAGTTTGAAACAAATTAAAGCAATTCCAAAGATTGGTGGAACGGAAACGAGTTTTTAGAAGCGTGTAATAATCTCAGACGATCACAAAGATTTCCCGCCAAAAAGAAAAATGAGAAGAAATCTTTAATGAGGAGAAAATGAAGCTAAGAAAGCACTATTTAAAAATAATCAATTACTTTCACCACAGAGTATGGAAAAAAAATGCGAAACTAGAGTATTAAAGCTTCTCTTATATTCATCAACGCGTAAACTTCCACGATCATCTAAGATAGTGAAATTAAAAAAGCTGGATGTTAATTAGCTGCTATACAATATTCAAGGAAAGTTGTAACAGAAAAGATAAGTTGGAAAGATTTCAAAAATAGAATACAGCAAAAATGGATTCTTATAAAGAATATGTGGAAGATGAATAAAAGCGTTATATTAATCTAAAACCTATTTTGAAAAATCGTCTAAGCCTTGTATTTTGGGGAGAATGCAGTATTCTCTTTTTAATAAATAATATTTAACCAAAATTTAACTTTTTTCTAAAAAGAAATAAAAAGATGTTTTTAAATGTATATTATAAATTTCTAAAACATCTAATAATCCGTTCAATGCCTTATCATTAACTGCTGTGAAATGAGAATATAATTCTTAAAAAAAACACTCTGATGAAAGCAGGTAAAAATGAAACTCTTAAAAATAGATGATTAATAAAAAACGATGTTATCCTATATTTTGCTATTGATGAATATGCTATAAAATCTTTTGTAATGGTATCTAATTTAATGGCTATTTAAAAATGATGACACTTTTGAAGATATACTTTTAAATTCTGTATTTAAATATTATTATCTGTTGAAAAAAAATTATTTAATCTTTCAGCAGGGGCACGTATGAAAACATTAGTACACTAGAATACACTAGAAAAATTTCGTTTTTTATCTTTTGGCCAAAGGGTGCTTAGGAAAATCTTAGGTGATTCTCGTAGCTCCTTTTGAATTTTGATTTCCAAATATTGATTGAAATCTCCTATTTGTATTTCAAAGCTACTGAGATTTTATTGCATCTTCTTTTCTTTATTTTTAAAAAAAAAATATGTAGCTGTGATTAAAATTACATTGTTCGTTCGACAATCATTAAGAAAAGCGACTTAAAAGATAATATCTACGACTGCTTGCAAACGCTCTTATGAAAGAGTACGCACAGAAAAGAATGAGAACCTCTTTACGAAGCGAGCTAAAACTAAATGTGATAAAAACAGGACAAAATATTTGAATGAATGAATGAAACATTATCACGTACAAAAAAAGTGTAAACCTATCAAAAGGACTAGCACACTAAAATCACAAGGTACAACTGTAAGACTTACAGGAAATTCATATGTTTGAAGCATTCTAAGCGTATTTGTTCGGACTGCAACGATGCAATGAAGTGAATATTGAACTGACTTTTTGCCATTTATATTTAAATTTTAATTCTTTTTTTATTTTTGTATGGTTTCCACAGTTTGTTATTACAAATATAAATATTTCATTTGGTACAATGGCTCGTTCACATATTTTATTTTCAAGTTGATTTAATTCATTAAAGTAATTCTTTGCACGCTTTTTATAGCTTTTATGCTTTATAATTACATTGTTTTTTAATTTTTTAAAATAAAAGTTGTTTAAAATATTTATATTTAATATCATTTACCAAACTGCAACTTAATTTTAATGATTAACCTTTTAAACATTTATATTTTATAATAGTGCATCTGAAAAATATGCGCAATCTATTATATTGCTATAAAAGGTGCCCCTGTAGGATGATTAAAGAACTGCCTGCAAGCTTTAGTGAATGTAGATAATATTTCCTTCATATTCTTTTTTCATGGCAACGAAATTATCTAAATATATTGTGAAAGGAGAGAATTGAGGAAGAGGATGTAGATAAAAATGTAGAGGATAAGACAAGAAGAAATTACCTGGAAGAAGTGAAAAAAATGTAGACTGTTAAAAAAAATTCTTGAGTATTGTTCAGGCCAGAGCCTAAAATTTCATTATATGCACAATGTATTTATAAAACTCCATTGACAATCCAGTAGTCACATACATATACTATATAGACTTATATACAAGTTATATGTCTCCGCGTTGATAATCTTATAATGACATGTATGCCATTTTTAAAATGTTGCTTAATTTGTTTGTTTTTTTCTGATAAATTTACGTGTATGATTTTTCTGATAAATTCAAGTATATACATCTTATTTTTTAAATCTTTGTTAATATTAAATCTTTGTTTTTCTTTAATTTCAGGCGATAGACCGAAACTATTGGACGAACAGACTTCGCTTGTGGCAATTTCAACGTATGGCATTTCAATATAAACAGGTAAGATTTAGAAACATACATTCTATTATCCAGAAAGCGCTCGTTTCAAGTAACGACAAGAGTCCATTTCTGCCTTTTAAGAAAGATTCTGTTGTAGACAAAAAGATCAAAAATATAATTGGTGATCAATTAACTGCTGTACAGGATGAAATAGTAAAGATTATTACAATCTTAAAGGACGATAGCACATGAAAGAATAACAGTTTTTTTTAAATGCAATCTGAATTGAAATGTGAAGATGAAAGTTCTAGGAATACTTGGGCACTCAGCTCACAACATTCTAAACCAGAAACACATTTTCTTAAATTTAACCTTATTTGTTTCAATCACTAAGAGAATTTATATGAATTGAAATGGAAAATAAACTCGAAATCAAAGAAAGCCGGAAGAATTTGGAAACATTTGAAACGAACATCTGTTATAATGATATTGTATACAAGCGTAAAAGCGGGAGTTTGGGGTCATAATAAATCCAAAAAAGTAAGCAAATATAATAATATATATTCTAATATATATATTCACAAAATTAATAAAATAAGAAATATTAATCCAAAATAAGTCCTTAACAGGTGAAAAATGGTAAACTAAACTGATCATTTTATTAAAGGAGAGGCCTCATAAAGTGCACTGTCTAGAATTGCAAAGTGCCTAAATTCATACAACATAGTGATTTTTGAGGTTGGATCCAAAATTTAACAAAGGTTTCAAGACAACACATTAAATTTCAAAATTTTAACTCATTTCAATTTTGTATGTATTGTTCATTAGTTAGTTAGTTAGTTAGTTTGTGATTTTTTGGCGCAAGGGCCCTATTTGGCCATGCTGCGCCAATAGTATGGTAGATATGTATTGTTCATAATTAAACTTATACAGAAATCAACGCATAGTCAACTATCTGGCAGACTTTGTTCAAATTTAGACATTAATCTTCATTTTAATGAGAAAATGAAACATCAAATCTTATCTAAGTCATCAATTTTTGGATTAATTACATTATCCTGTTAGTATATCTTGGAATGGACATACAGACAAATTTTCTGTTGATGGATGTCATTAAAATAATGATACAGAATGAAAATATTTTTGTGTAGAAAATTTTGTAGAAAATTTCTTTCTAGATACTGTACCTAATTTTGATTTATTCAGGAATAAGCAGAATATCATAAATAATTTTTTTTCGATTTGGAATTAAGGTGTGGCAGAGAAAGATCTAAAACATAGAGATACATCAAGCTATAAATCCCAGAATATTTGCTATATACGATACCTATTCTTCGCATATTTCATATATATGAAAAAGAGAAATAATTTCTGATTAAAATAATTCAAATAAAGTTTCACATTATGCCTTTTGTGTCATAAAGATCTCTCAGATTTTCAGAAAACTAATTCAGATACAAGAAATTTTGACAAGAAATAAAGACATAAAATGACTTCATTTCCTAGGTTTAGATTAGTGAAAGAATATTTCTTATTAAATGCTAAAATTAAATAAAGCTATAAAGAATAATATTGGAACATCCGATATACGTACATTGTAATGTGTTAAGAGATTTCTACTTTAATTGTGAATCTTTTTTTCGTTTCCCGATTGCAAAAGCAGACATTGGTTTAAATTCATTAGAAATTACTTTCTTTCAAAAGACATTCTATTCTCCGCAGTCGAGTAAAGAAATAAGAAAAAACTTTTCCTTCTCTTTTAGACATCCTATTCAGGTAATTGTAATAACAGAAACGCAAAAGTTCTAATTTCAGAGATTAGAAGTCGGAATCCAATTTACCCGAACTATTTGCTAAGAGAACAATTCTTTGAAGAATTTTTGATGCTGCGGTTTTGAAACGCTGTATATATATATATATATATAATATGTGTGTGTGTGTGTGTGTGTGTGTGTGTGTGTGTGTGTGTGTGTGTGTGTGTGTGTAATGGTATTTTAATTCTAATTTACTGACTGATAATTACGGACTTTACGGACTGGTGATTTATGGATTTTAGGTAATTTTTGTATGGAATCACACCATCTATGAATGACTTAATTTTTATTTTACAGTTTAAAATACGATAATTGAATACAATTGGACAAACCATAAAGTAATGAAGTAATTATTAAATTTATTAAGCTGCATTTAATGACAAGAAGAATGCAGTTCTAAAATTATACATGTTATGCTATTATCTTATAACTTTAACCTCTTCGTCGTCCGTAACGCGTGAAACTTCTGCTGGGTGGCCGTAATGCTCTTCAAGCATTCTTCTACATTTTAAAACTTTTAAACGTTTAAAACTTTTTGTAAATATTTATTTTGTTTGTTATTAAAAAAATAAAGTGGAAAAACAGAAGTTTTCGCGGACAGGAGAAGATGGTGAAAGGGTTAAACGAGAAATTCCTGTGTTTATAAATTTATTTCGTGTTATTCAGAAATGGTTCTAACGATTTGGATAAAATTTAATATTGAGATAAGGTTTTTAAAAAATTTATTTATATAGGTGTCTTTCCTGAAAAAAAAAAAAAAGCTCTTTTACACACAATTTTTTTATAATAACTAGTAGAGACTTTTTCTACCTGTTCTCATGCTGACAGTGTCATATAGCGCCAACTCGGACCCTATTTCACCAGGGTAAAACTGAATGTAAGTAAAAAAATATAAGTAATTATAGGTAAATTAAAATAAATACAGTATATAGCAGATTGTTTAAAATTCCAATTAATAGTTCATATATAGGTAAGATAAAAATATTTGTATGTAATCAGTATGTGATTCGTATCTAAATATTTTCTCCGGAAAAAAACCCCCACAATCTTACAAAAAAAAAAAAAAAAAAACTGTGGGCGAAGCTTGATTTTACAGATATTACTAAATAAATATATTTCTCATTAAATGGAATTTAATAGTCATTTTGCATGCAAGAATCATCTTTAGCTCATTTATATTGCGCCGCAGTTTGGAGCAATGTTGTTTCAATATGTTGGGGATGGATCTCGTAATTTTGAATCTTGATTACATGAAGAAGGTATCACTTCCTCTCTTTCGATATTTTCCAGCGACATTAATGGATGGACATATGATCTCTGAGAAGCTAAACGGTTACTGGCATATGCTACGAATTTCACATGGGTCTAAGTTTCAAATCTGGAATACTTTAGAAACATGACTTTTCCACTGCCTCCATAGCCTCAATAGTCACTAAATTTAATGCTCTTTATACATGTTCTCAGAGCCACAAATATTTGTTGAGAATTGGAAAAATATGATTTTGAAGTAAGGAATTGCAAGAAAACGTTTATTAAATTAAGTATTAATAAGAAAATATATTTACATCTAAGTCTTTGCAAAATTACAGATATATAATTAGGTGAAAAATCTACGATAGTGTGGAAAATGGTAAAAATATTTTTCATTACCTAACAACTGATTATTTTTCTTGGTCTCACGTGCAACATCCATGCGGTAGTTAATTTCACTGTTACGCGAAACATTCTCAACACGCACTTTCTAAACTCTTTCTTTGTAGTACTCAAAGAATGATTGAATCTATGTCGTATTTCTATGAAACGATGACACAAGAATCGACTTCAGTCTGGAATAAAATTAATTCTTATGTCAAAGGATAATCAAATTACATGCATAACATGTGAATGATTATCAAACGAGTAACAATGCTGACGAACATGTTTTTTTATTTTCTGACGTGAAATGGATTACCATACGAATTTGCATCACTGCGAGACAATAAGAAATTGTATAAGATAATTATAAATTCAGATTTATGGAAGATTTCAAACAAAACTTGAAAATTTCTTCTGTATTATGTTCAAATTGAGTTCTAAAATTTTCTAAATTTTCTTGTTTTATTAATTTTTAAAATTAAATTATATTCACTTACAATCAGAATCGCTGATAGGAATAACCTTCTGTATAATTTTATATCTGAACCCACTTAAATTATTGTGATATTTGGACTCAGAGAACACTTCATTTTTCAACACTTTTCAAATCATCGTCTTATTCATTTCACAATCCTTCAAAATTGCAACCAATCTATTTTTAGCAGTTTTATCATAACTTTAAAACATGACCTCAAAGAAAAAATTTTAAACTTTCGCATTTTTTTGTTTCATTATAATTTAAAAAATTTCTTTAATCTTAATATTACGCTTGTTTTCGGACTCACATTCTTGGAAAACCTGTAAAATGAAAAAACAACTAGCAACAGCGTGAGATATCTTTGAAATTTACATTCTCGTGGGATTACTAAACTTTTCTTTCGGCTCCCATGTTTGTATATTCCAGGAATTGCTTCATCTTAAGAACCGACATGATCCACTATCTTTTTAGAGGATTGTAAGCGATACATGTTAAAGAAGTTTCAAACAGAACCTCTGCTGCCATCAATCTTTGATCTATGTTTCTTGAAACTATAATGAATTACCCTATTAAAATTAGCCTTTATTATTTCCTGTAAAAAGATTGATAAACACTTCAACACTTCTAACAACTAGAAATATGATTGATGTTTTCGTTTAAAATAATAATTGTCTTTTTTGGAATCTAATCGAACATAATGAAAATCTTTTGATGTAATTCAGGTATTGGCATCAGTTTTTTTAACTTAATTTTTGTTAAAACATTTTTTAAACATTTTTACGACAACAATTACTTATTTAGAAAATACAGTATACATATATTTACATATTAAATTAATTTTATTATTGAATTATAAACACATTAAAATGATAAATTTTTCGAAATTTCAAGAGATTTTTTCATGATATAAATTAGTTTAATTCATTATGAACAACATGAATGAATCTTGGTAGCTGTGAGATTTTATTTTACAAGTTTTGATTAAACTTGATTTCTTTCAAGTTATTTATGGTGGAATTTTGTAATCTATTCTTCATTCCCTTTCAAATGATCAAGTATTCTTTTTGTTTTATATAGCTTTCGATATTCGATAACAATATAATTTGTGGTTTTTAGATTTCAATAATAATTTTTGGTTGATTTCGATTAAAGTTTTGGTTTTATATTAATGCGGTAGTGAGTTTAATATTAACTTCAATCTTTCACAACATTAATTATAAAAATAACTAAGTAAAAAGTATTAAAAATTAATAAAACTTACAAAACTAGCTTAATGTGCAAAAAGACAAAAATTTTTAATCGAAAAATGAAGGAGAAACTGAATTATAAGGTCACAAGAAGTTAGAAACAATAATACGTGACAAATAAATCGCAATGAATATTATTGCTGCATCAGCATTTAGTATAGATTATAATAAACAAATACTACTTCTCTAATTACCAAAATACTAGAAAATTGGTTTCTTTTAATACGTAAAATTGATATGGAACCAGGCAAATTTGCTGGCACGACAAAATAACGCTCACAGTTGTAAGAAAAAAAATTTTAATTAAAGCTATATTTACAAAAAAATTATGAAAGAATTTTCTTAAATTATCGTTTGCGTTTTTTCCTGAAATTGTTGAGTTGAGTTATTTGAATAAAATTGTGTAAACGACGATCATAAAGAAGAAATTTCTAAAAAATTCATTAAAAATTCAATATGCATTAAGTAAAATTCAATTTTATATAAAGTGTTTCTATTAGCAATTCATGCTTGTGTTATTTTATTTTTATTTCCATACATTGAGAAAAATAACTTTCTTCCTTTTTAATATACTAATAAAAATATGATTAAAAAAAACTTCTTTATTATTTAATACATTGCAAAAAAAATAGTGTAAAGAGAACACTCATGTTTTTTTTCCTAATGGGTTATTTCAACAGTTTTTACTTCTTTTTTTTAAGGATTTAAAACTTTTTGCTGTTTTAATTACAAAATTTAGAATTTTCCTTTTCTTCGATTCATGAGTTGAAGATATGAAAAGTAATCGTTTTAATGAATGAATTATCTGATCAGGGTTTAGTTTAGTTTAATTATAGTCAGTTAGTTAGTTTAAGTGTTTTAAAGCAACACTAGGACCATTTTGGGACTGACCTCGTAATTCTGAACCTCGGTCAGATGAGGTCAGGTGTCAGGAGGACACCTGAACTGGCACCTCCCCCCCCTCTCCATACCACAGGACGTCGGCGGGAATCTGATCAGTGAGTGGGCTGCTGACAACAATTTTCAATCAAGATTGCAGGACTTTTATTTTAGAAAATATAACATGTTACGGCTTTTAATTTGCTCTTATTCCAATTGATACAACTGAGTATTGAGTGTCTAGCCAAAATTGTGCTTTGGCTGGAATTTTTTGATATTTTTCTTTGTATTATACAAGTGGGCTTTACACCTTGCTCACTTTCGCTCGCCCAAATCGATGTTCTATTTTTCAGATGTACGTGATGTTAGTCAGTTCTAGTCAGAAAATTTTTAAACTTCTCTGGCCATTTGTTCAATGCTTGAAGCTTAATCCTTTTATGATGAGAACATGCCTTTTCCGAGCTCTTTATTTTCAATTTAGAACCCAAAGCCCCACAATGAGAACACTATTTGTTAATATCTTCAATATTTTGAACTTAAATATAAACAGCGAGGGATATAGCGACAAAGGTTCTTATCCATCTTCAATATTTAATACTGAATGAATTTTTCGCTTTTTTTGCCACCAATTTAGTAACATGACAATCAGCTTTTCTTTCCAAATTGCCAGATTCCCGCTTGGTACTTCTTCAGATTTTTCTTCATTTGATATTGCTGGACGCCCCATTATTATTTTTAAAAAACAATGCAGTAATAATACGTGTACTGCTTTGGTATTTAGACAGTTTCTAATTGAGCGATGAAAAATTTCGATTTTTCGAAAAAAAGATAAACAAACCGAAAGGCAATTCATTAAAAGATCACTAAAGAAAAGTGTTAATTAATTCCTTTTTTATCATCATTTCTCCGTAAAATCTAATATACTTTACTACATAATAATAATTTTCATTAAATATTTCAAACAATACTGAAAAAACAAACCTCATATGTCATGGTTCAAACGACTCGTCAACTACCATCACAAAGTGAATAAAATCCAATGTTTCCATAAATTTATTTTATACTAGCCGCCTTTGGCGACCAGTTAGTTCGCCAATCTTAATGTTCGTTAAAATTTTAATAATTAAATATTTTATGCAATTCCAACATTAATAGCTTCTTCATCAAAATATTTTAAAACTTCTAATTTTGATAATCATATAATGTATCTCTCTCATTTTCTGTTAGCTCCCGTAGAATTTATGCTTTATATTAAAGTGCAAAGGATGAATCTGCAATTAATCTAATAATATTTTTTACTGAAACAAAGCATTTTTTTGTAATATGATTACTGAAAACAGAATCACTTTAACTTTAAACTTTATGGGCACTAAAGAATATCTTTCTTCATTTATGTAATATCTCAAGAATTTGTCAACAAAATTTTCTCAGATTCATCATGAGCAGATCGATTAATTAACAATGTTTAGTTTTAAATGCATCAAACACTAAGAAAATAAAACGAATCGTTTAAAATAATCAGTTGAAAACAGGTTAAAAAAACTACTTGAAAAACTATGTACTTAAAACTATATGCATATACAAAAATATATAACTAACATAAATACGATTTAATTACAAACGCATGCAACTAACCTAAAAATAATTTAAATCAAGTCCGTATCCGTTGATCATGGTTGTGAAGAATCAGAACAGAATGCGTATGCGTGAATTTTCAACGCCAATCACAGTAACGCAAATGCGGGAATTTTCTACGCCAGTTGGGGTAACGCTATGCAGATTAGAAATTTTTAATTTTCTTTATTCTTCTTTATTTTAATTCCTTATTTATTTTAATGAATCTGAAAGATCGATTAATTAACAATGTTTAACTTTAAATGCATCAAACCTTAAGAAAATAAACAGAATCCTTGGAAATACTCTGCCGAAAATTTCTTAAGCCTATACTCTTGAGCGTGGGGAAAAAATCTGAAGCCTTACTCATTTGGCGGTGGGGAAATGAAAAGATTTTTTTGGCTGGAAAGTTAGTTTTTAATTAATAATTAAAATCCTAATTAAAAATTCAAAAAAGGGACCCCAGGTGCACATTCCCGACCTCCAAGGTATGCATGAGCTAAATTTGGTAGATGTAGGTCGAACGGTCTGGCCTGTAGAGCGCCAACACACACACATTGAGCTTTATATAAGTATAGATAGATAATAGATATTGAGTTTGAATTTCGATAATAGGATAAAATGGTAGCAATAACGGACATATATTTGGGAAATATCTTATACGTTGGAATGTAGATATTTCTCATTATTATCATGTATCATTTAAGCGAGAACTCTCATAGCGATGCGAACATTTCTTAAAAAATTTCGATTATTTCTTTCTATCAGAATATCGTATATAAAATACTTTTGAATATAGAAAAGCTTTCAAATATATTAGTATAAGTGCTTAAAGAACTTTTTAGACTTAAATAAAACAATGAAACAATTTATTTGGAATAAATGTTTATGGCATAACTAAATAACACTTGATTAACCACTTGATAAAGGCTTCTAATAAAATTATAAAAAAATTCTTCTTCTTTAAAAAACATCATATAAATTATTTATCCTAATGATTTCAAAACATATTTTGTTTTTGAAATCATTAGGATTACAAATTTTCATAATGGAACCATTTTTTTCCATATGCAATATTGTAATTCTAAATTGTTGTTTATAATGTTATTTAAATATATACGGTCTATTTAAAAACAAAAATGGTTTATTATTTTTCGTTACATGATATTTTAATGAATTTTTATAAATATAAATCGAAAAAAAAAATTCTCATTTTTCCTTTTTTATTAATTGAGTTTAGAAAATGTAATTCAAAAGTATGATTTTTATACATTTGCAATTATTTTATATATAAAACTTTTCCAAAACTGAGAAATATTAAGCCAAAATATCGAGAAAAAAAAATGCAATTCAAAACTAAACTTTCTTCACATTTGCAATTATTTTAGTTATAAAACTATTTCCAAAACTGAGAAATATTAAGCCAAAATATCACAAAACTGACGATTCATTTTCAACAAGGATGAAAATTCTAGACTTTCTTAATTAAAACTTCTTCCCAAGATAAATTCTTCCCAAGGTTTATAGGAAATGTAGTCAAAGTCAGAAAATGAATTCCGATATTTCATTTTTGATTTATTTTCCCCCACAATCTAAATTAGGTTGCATTTTTTTACCTTATCAACTGTAGTTTCCAACTTTTTCCACTGGCTTCGAAAAGAGGAAGTCAGTTTGACGAACTCATTATAGATCCATTTACATTACCATCTGTGACTACTTTCTGCTGCAAGAGGAATTCATCATAGCGTTCGCGGATCGGATTCTTAAAGCGAAAATGATGTTCGTCTCGGCAACAATTTTGGGATGGAATGAGATGAAAAAAAAAAAAGAAAAAAAGAAGGAAGCCTATTAAGAGTGTTGGTAGCTGTGGCATCTGGTAGGTAAACAAATAATGATCGCTCTGCTGACACAGCAGAAAAAGACCGAACCCCTCCTCGCGGTTTCAGTAATAAGTTAGATAGAAACGAAAAGAATGACAAAGGCATGGACGGTACTACTTCATTTAACGTAGCTGCATCCTGTTAACTATTACTATCTTTGTCAAATTCTACATGGTTATAATTCAGTTTCTTCAGGTATATGCAATTGTTCTGTGTGATGTTTAAATAACATAACTGAAAGTTCATACTTTGCTTTACTAAGTTAACCTTCCGTCGGGCGCAATGCAAATCCTAACACGATCGAGCACAATTCATCTAAGAGATTAATGTATTCAATTAATTCAATTTTTGAATGTATGTTAAAAAAACATTAAAAAGAACCTTTCACTTACATTTGAGTATATTTAGGCTTTTAGATAACATTTTAATTTTTCTTTGCTTGGACCGAATTTTCTTTGCTTTCTTTATTGATAAATTTGAATAAATCATGAAATTGTTCCAAAACACTTTTTTCGTCACTTCATCTCACAGATTAGTTGCGCCCAATGGAAGGTTAAAAACATATTAAGGTTTGACTTATTTCATGCTTGAGGATTTCTTTCTAAAAATTATCTCGTTTTATCATTTTTATTTTGGTCTTTCTAAAGAGTACAATAATTTTAATTATATTTAAGGGCATTGTTTTATCCATTTTAAACTGCCTTATAATCCTGAACATTACAAAGTTCACCATGCTTTCCTTTTGTCAATTTTTATTTTTTAAGATTGTTAAGTAACTTTTTTAGCTTAAAAACGTTTCAACGTTTCGTTTTCTTTTCAAAGTTTCGAGTGAATTGTTTCACTCATTATTTTAAAAAATCTTCCAGTTTTTTTTTAATTAAATATATAGCTCAGATAAATGATTTTTTTTTATCTTAAAACTAAATTACGTATTATAAGAAACTTGTGTTTTCATACAAATCTCTCGTGTTTAAGTATGTAATATATTTAATAAACAGAATAAATATGCCAATTTAAATTATTTATTAATTTTTGAAAAACGATTCATCTGCGTTAAAAATTAATCAATAATTTACTATTAAAAGATTAAAAGTTTCATTTGCGCGGTGAATAATATATTTATTAATTAAAATTATAATATACATATTAATAGTAGTTATAATAATTATAAGAAGAGAAAAAGAATTGGGAAGAATATAATAACTTTACATTTGTGTAAAATAAAGAAAAGAATGCCATTTTGAAAATATATATATATATGTTTGTTTGTTTCTTATGGCACTTGCCACTGACAAGCCCGCTGTTATGAAGACAGCGATTTAAGCCTGAGGGGGACGTCTCTTATTTTTTATAGCAGCGCCAACTAGGGCCAAGAGTACGGCTTTGCTACTCACGCATCACTCATTCGCTTGCACAACCCCTTTTTACAGGAGGGCACATTCACACATCTCACAGATAGAACAACAGAAGAACAACCATGCCCAAACCGGGACTCGAACCCGGGACGCCCAGATCACGGGGAAGACGAGCTACCCCTATGCCAGGACGCCGGCATATATATATATATATATATATATATATATATATATATATATATATATATATATATATATATATATATATATATATATATATATATATATATATATATATATATATATATATATATATATATATATATATATATATATATATATATATATATATATATATATATATATATATATATATATATATATATATATATATATATATATATATATATATATATATATATATATATAATATTCAAATGCGTTTTCTTTATAATTCATTTGTTTTGTTTCATTTGTTAGTAAAAAAACAATAAAGCTTGCTATAAACGCTAATACATGTTTGCATTAAGTTGTCATTTTTGTGCACGATCCAGTCAGGATTATTGATAATTAATCATCTGATCATTAAACGACATTAAATGGCAACTACACTTTGAAAACTTCGTTTTCGTCATTAAATTTATCACATGAAACAATCTTGCTATTACTTATTCATCTCATGAATTAGTGTCCTTCACAATTCGTTTTAATTGACTAGAGTCATAGTAAGTCTGATATCTAAAATATTCCATATATTATTACAAAATTATCTATTTTTATCGTTTAACAACGTATGTCAAACGATATAAATGGCGATAACAAAACGATATAAATATAAATTGAACGATTCAGTTAAAGTTAGTTTTGAAGTTTCGTTCAATATCTGGAATCAAAATGATACGATAATTTTTGCTCATTGTAAACAATATGCGAATTGTAAGGCATTTTAATTAAAACATTCAATTGTATTGCTAATAATTTGAAACTATCTCGCATCTTTTCAATTCCTAAAAAAATACAAATCGAAGTTTAGTATTTTTCTAAACATTCTTTATGCAAAGATCAATATTTTTGATAATAAAGCTATAATAGACATTAACGGAGTAATTCGCGTCAGAAAAAAAGAAAAAAAAGTTTCTTTCTTTCAAATTCGTTGGAACTTGTTTCCGGTCACGATTTTCGCTGAAAAGTCAAAGGATCAAACAATGAACTTACATTGGATGAATAAAAAAAAATGGGTTAAAGAAATGTCAAAGATAGTGTTTAGGAACAAATTTGATGACTACAAAGAAATAAAAAAATAATAAAATAACTTGTAATAGCTCCTATTTCAAAAAAGAAAGCTCTTATTTTTTTCACAGTGAATTTGACTGCAGTAACTTTGAGTTATTTCTTAGATAGAACTATTTTAATAGAATGTTTGGAAGATGATGATTAAATCTTAAAGAAGGTTAACTTATTTCTTTTTTGTTCCGACAAAATATCACCTTTATCAGAAACCATAAAAGAAGCCCATTTAAAAACATGAATGCAAAGAATTTTCAGACAATAAAAGTTTTCAAATCATTTCATCGGCAACAAATAACTTTTGACTGGAAAATAAGCTTCTGTGCAATCATTTCATTTTAGTTTCTTCACGACTTATTTCAATAATGAATTTGTTTTCGCACTCTGTTGGTTCATTAACTTCCTTTAAGGTAACTGGAATAAAGCAATGTATAAAGCAGCGGCATTCATTTACTTTTTTTCAAAACATATAATTTGATAACTTATGATAATAAACATTTGAAAATACATTTTTTGAACGAAATAAATAATCCTATTTTACTTCAGTAGGTTTTCAAAACTTTTCTGTTTCATGAAAGATATTATGCATTTGTTCCCAGTGCATCGAATAGTATTTGGTCATACGTTTTTATTTCCATTTATAAACTTCATGTCACTTTTTCCAAAGGACTACTATTTGAGTTTGGAAATCCTTTTTAAAAGCTTTTTGATAAATATTAGCAAAAAAGATCAATATGCGGCAAATTGGACTAAATTACTAAATTAGATTTAAACTAAATTACTAAACAAATAACAGATTACTAAAATTAGATTTAAACTGGAAACATGGAAAAATACCAAGATGGCTATTTTATGAATAGCTAGCTCTACCATTAAAAATACTATCTTTTTTTTATATTTAAAAAAAATATATTGATAAAAAGGAACTTTTATTTTTATTGCAAAATTGTTATAATGTGATTTGTGATGTAGTCATTTGCAGTTCTTAATGTAGTCATTTGACACATTTCAATTATTTAAAAATTTTACGATGAAAATCATTAAAAAATTTTAAAAGAAATTTTTCTAAATTATATGCAGTTATTCAAAGCATTTTTTTTTGTTGAAAAATAAAAAAGTAGTGCATTCTAGGTTTAAGGAAATTTCACTAATATTTGATTTCATATTATTTTAGATAGTTTTAATCTACTGAGCCAGGATTTCTTAAACCGTTTGAACCGGTTTCTATTCTTTGAAAAAAATAATATTTTTAATATTCTTTCCACTGAAGGAAAAAAAAGAATCCTTAATTAATAATTACTAAAGAGAAATTAAATTAAAATTATGAATATTATATTATGAATGAAAATTTCATAATGATTTGCTTAATCTTGCTTACAAAAGTTTTGGGAACTCAAACTACACTATAGAAGAAGAAAGGTTCCTGATATTTTTCCATACGTCCCCTCGGA
Organism: Argiope bruennichi; assembly: GCF_947563725.1. Lineage (NCBI taxonomy): Eukaryota > Metazoa > Arthropoda > Arachnida > Araneae > Araneidae > Argiope > Argiope bruennichi. The sequence continues at coordinate 110,128,234 of NC_079152.1, read as the reverse complement.
AGACTATCAAAATATAACTATCAGAAAATTAATTACCATCTAAGCTTATTACCAAATTTACTTATTATTACATATCAAAAACTTAAGAATCCTTTTTTTTTCTAAGTGTAAATATTAATCTAAATATAACTAAACCTTTTTTTCCCAAAAAATTTGTGTTTTATAATTATAAATAATTTTTCATTAAACTTAAATTAAAAAAAGTATAATCTAAATAAAACACTTGGTGGCCAATTTAATAATGTTAGCTTTTTTATGATCTAATATAGCCGGTTTTATGAAAAAATATAGTTGTAGAGAGCGGCTATGAAGATTTCTTTTTCATAATTTTTCAAATGGAAGCAATATCCTAATCAAAAGTATTTTCTCTCCTTAACTATTTATCAATACTTCATTATTAACCTTTACAAAATTATGATGACAATTCTGTACCTCTTTATTAGATTCCATTATTGTTCTGCTTGGTTAGATTTTTCAGTATTATGTTCGGATATTGGTTCGAATTTACTCAACCAGCCATGATTTAAGACCAAGAAAGTTCAGTCTTTTATTTTCTTACCTTTGCATCTTTTTGTGTTTAAATACCCTGAACTAAATGCCCCGGACGTTCATATACTGAAAACCCTACAGAAAGACAACTGTGAGGAACCAGCGGGAGTGGAACCCAGAAACCTTCTCGTATATTTTCTGATATATGTGCTTATGTGTTATTAATTTACGCTATTGGCGAACAATAGGTACGAAAATGTCCATTAGATTGCGATCCTAAATGATTTTTTGGCGATTAATAGTTAGCTTGCAGTTAATACAAAAGCATGTTGAAATCGAATGTATGTTTCGGACGCCTTTTTTTCTCGGCTGATTTAAACCTAAAAAACTGATGCAGAACTGTTACTATTGTCACAAAAATAAAAACCAAATTTTATGTACTGTATGTAATATGTATTTGAGCTATCGCATATATATATATGCTTGTGGAAGTACACATATATACTGAATATGTATATAATGAATATACAGCGTTTTTGAGCTATCGCATATATATATGCTTGTGGAAGTATACATATATACTGAATATACAGCGTTTTTGAGCTATCGCATATATATATGCTTGTGGAAGTACACATATATATTGAATATGTATATAATGAATATACATCGTTTTTGAGCTATCGCATATATATATGCTTGTGGAAGTATACATATATACAGAATATACAGCGTTTTTGAGCTATCGCATATATATATGCTTGTGGAAGTACACATATATACTTAATATACAGCGTTTTTGAGCTATCGCATATATATATACTTGTGGAAGTACACATATATACTGAATATACAGTCTTTTTGAGCTATCGCATATATATATGCTTGTGGAAGTACACATATATACTGAATATATATATATATACTGAATATACAGCGTTTTTGAGCTATCGCATATATATATACTTGTGGAAGTACACATATATACTGAATATACAGCCTTTTTGAGCTATCGCATATATACATGCTTGTGGAAGTGTACACCAACAGACTGGGAACCTCCAGACGGATATGGTCCCAAATTCGACAGATATCTACATTTTAGATGTTAACTCTGTGTACCAAATTTTATTCATTTAGATCTTTTTGTTTTGCACTTATTATGTTTGCTTATGTTCGGACAATCGGACTTATTCTAAATGATGCAGCTCAAAATTTGATAAAAATCTACATATTTGGTGAAGAAAATATGTAAAATTTCATCTCTCTAGCTCAAAACATTTTTGAGTCATCGTGCTCATAGACAGACATAAATCCTAAAATGCGTTTTTTGGACTCAGAAAGTTCTGAATCGTGGAGATTTGTTAATATCTCCAATTCGGATTTTCTTGATGATTACAATACCTTTAAATTTCGTATACAAGATTGCAAAAAATATAGTCCGTTTACGGAAACGTGCTATTAAAAAAATAATTGTTTTTTAATAAAAACGCTATTTAAATTATAGCAAAACTATTTTATTGTTTTATTCAAAACGCTACCCTAGTAGAAGGTACTCCAATGAATAATATTTTATCGAATCTTTCTAAAAAACATTTATTTCATCCCTTACAATCGGGCAGTATAGGTCTACCTTTCAAGAAGATTTCATAATTATTTTAAGGTACTAAGTTCTTATAAATACCAATTAATATTAACAAATTTCAGACATTCCAACTGTTAAATAAATAAAAAGCATTTAATAATAAGGGCGTCATTTTCATTGCAACAGCACTTATTGAGTAACTTTGTAAATGCATTTTTACCTTTTCGAATTTTCATCACAGGATATGTAGCAATAAAATGAATTCTCATTCTTTGATTTATTACGAATTTCTTTATCGATTTAGGATGGAAGATGGGAATTAAGTCGAATAAATTAATTCCATCAATTAATTTCTTTTTATGGCATTTATGTATTCCTGGTATAATTATTTCTCGCCCCTTTATCAACTATTAGTTACCCTACAGAAAACTGAGAGGATTTCGCGTCACTTGATAGAAGACCTTTTCATTTGCTGGTCTTATTTAAAAATGCCATAAATGCAGACGATAGTTTTTCCTTTTATTGAAAATAAATGCCAGCTTATCTAACATCTAAGACTCTATAAAAAAAATTTAAACATTGAAATGAAGAGGAATGTATCTCGTTCAATGTAAGATGACATGCAAGCAAAGACAAAATACTGACGAGTTTCGAAGTAAAGAAATTTCACTTTAATGCTTTTCCAGTCGTTATGATCATCTGTGAATGATAATAAAAATAAACAATTGCCGTAACAGCCAATTATTCTTTAATTCGCCACATTTCTAGCCACCGGCGTTTTAGCTATGCTTTCATTTTCGAAAAAGAAATAAAAATTCATCCTAACAACCGCCTAAGAGTTTTTTCAAGATTATTGTCACCTCTGCCATCCCCCAGGATTTCCTTATTTTTATGAAACGAAATGCAGGTTGGGAACTGGCCAGGAAATTCAATGCACAAGCACACCTGGGGTATTGATTTTAATATCGAGTTGGAGTCTTTAGATACTTTAGTTTCGAAAATCGGTTAATGCTCCTGTTTTTGTTTCTGAAGAAAAAAAGGTGTTATCGGAAAATTTATGGTCGCGGAAGATTTATCATGTTAAATGTTGATATTTTTAGAAATGGATCTTCCACCATCTTCTTGCGAAATGAAAGTTTTTTTCGTCTTTTTCTCTTTTTTTTTTGTTCTGTTTTTTGTAGATAATATGTAAACCCATCATGCTTAGTTCCACTTTTTTTGATAATGATCATTTGATAAAGAGAAGAGAAGTATCCTTGATTGTTCTGTACACTGTGTTGTATGTGTAGCGTACACTTCATTTATTGCATTGTAATTGGCCAGATTATTATTGCAGTAGATAAATATTATTCTTTCTGACACGTAAGAAACATATTCCCCAAAAGATATTTTTCACAATGTGTATGAAATAATCAATTTGCTAGCCTGAAAGTTTTTCAAGTCAAATAAATTACTATAAATTACTCCAATAATTTGATCCATTTAGTGGAGTAATTTATAGTAATTTTTTTGACTTGAAAAACTTTCAGGCTAGCATTTTTTTCTCTTTAAACTGTATGATGTAAAAATTATATAACTAATAGAATGCCAATCTCTTCAGTTATGATAGTGTAGCTAAAGTTACAAGATTTGGCACGCATTTACTTATTGAGTAAGTAATACATGCTTATGAAGAAAGTTCTTACAAATTGTTTATTAAATTTCTGCTGAATTAAAAATTAATCGTAATTTTAAATTTCCCTCCCCCGTTAATTCTGGAGTACATATTATTAGACAAAATAACTTTTTTTCATCATTTTAAATATTTTTTTAAATAAGCTTTTTTGTTATTTATTTTATTTCTTCTATTTTCATTCTTTTTCTTTAATTTTAATAAATCTGAAAGTTTAATTTTTACTGTAGGAATAGTGATGCCAACAAGGCCTATATGTTAACTAAGTAATCTAAAATATCTGGACGCTTTTGGATTTAAATACTTTCCTGAATTTCTTCAGAAAGATTGACCGAACTATATATGAACCGAATATATACTTAACTCACATTTTAAATCGGTCGCTGTCGTGTTTAGGAGAATGAGAAATTCATGGAGAACGAAAGTATTTTCGTGCGCTCCATTTTATACAAAGTAGATGATTTGTAACCAACATAAATAGTTTTATTTTCCTTGGGAATTTATTGCATGCAGTGTCATAAAATTGGCAAAATATCGCATTTTTTAATCCTTTTTTTTTAATCTAGTGGCGTTGAAAGTGTTATACACTACAAAATTATTTTTAAATCAACTCTAAACAAAAAATTGTCAACGATCAAACCAAATGATTATTAGTGTTTTCTTGTAATTTTGAAATTAAATATGAAAATTTATATATTAATAATTTTGCTCCAAACTACATTTATTCTTTTAGATCAGTTTGCTTCTGTCATTTAACCGTTTTTTTTTTGTTTTTTTTTAAAGTTTAATGTTTTCTTCAAAGTTTCTCTTGTAGTTTTTGTTTTGAGGAATTTATGTCGCGAGAATTTTGATAGTTATAAGATACCGAAAACTTCGTTTGCATTGTTCACTTTTTAAAATTCTTTGTAAAGGAGCCTAAATTTGATATATTTTTGAATAAAAATATTCTGTAAAGAAAAAAAAGTAAAGAAAGTAAATTACTGATCTACGAACATAAATAACAGAGGATCGAAGATTGTGTTTGAAGAGTGTGAAAATTTACATATATACCATGTTAAGTATTATTATTTATTTAAAGTAAGTATTTTTAATATTTTAATCACGGAAAATAAATAGAGTACTCTATTTCAAAGAAAATTGAGACAACTAAATACATTTAAGAAAAAAAAAGAAGAGTTTTCATAAAAATCATGAACTCTTTCAGACATGGTAAAGCTTTTTCATCGTATTCTGTTTTTGAGTGAGTAAATTAACATGTGAAATGTGTGTTACATTTTATTTTATCGACTATTAAATGTGTTAGAACGATTTATTTGAAATTATTGATTTTTAAACAACTACCAAAATTTTTGATATTAATTTTTTATATCTGTAGTAAAAAGAAATTTAATAATGATTCCCAAAACTTAAACAATTTGATTTTAGAATATATTTATTTGCAGAGTGAGGAAAGATAATTTTCTTCACTCAGTAATTATTACATCCAAAAATTTATCAATGCCTTCTTTATAAAATGAACATTAAATTACACACTGAAGAAAGCTGGGTAGCACTTATATAGTGATATCGTAAAACTGATGACTCACTTTCAATTATGGAATCATTTTTCACGTTGCATTAATTAAAATGGAAGTTCTTCTTAAGTTTCATCGGAAAAGTAGTTAATGCCAGCAAAATCTAAACTATACCTTTCATTAATCTTGGACATGGTTGAAATTTTTTTCACCAACAGCTTTAGTTCCCACGTTCTCACACAGATTTAGGGGGGGAAAAGTCAGTTTGACAAATTCTTTATAGATCCATCTACGTTGCCATCTGTGACTGCTTTCTGCTGCAAGAGGAATTTATCATGGCATTCGCAGTTAGGACTCTTAAAGCGAAAATAATGTTCGTCTCGGCAATATTTCTGTGTTCAGGGGGAGGGGGGGGAGAGGAAAAGGGAGAGAGGAAAGAATCCTATTAAGTGTATGGCCGATTGTGGCATCTGGTAAGTATACAAGTAATGATCGCTGCAGTAGAAAGCGATCAGAATCAATCCTCGCTACTTCGATATCAAATTAAATCTGCATCGAAAAATATGTTCAAGATATCTAGAATACTTCATTTGAAACGGCTAGCTGTCATTTACTAAAGACTTAATTTATTTTACAAACGATAAAAATTGCATTTTATCATTCGTATTAAATTTTAAAAACGTTCCGCGACAGCACCAGAAGAGGAATAATACTATTCGCTTGTTAACTTGGTATTGCCATATTCACCAATAAGTGTTTTTACTTTCCCGTATACGCAGTACAGTACACTCCTGAGTATCCGGCCTAATGCGGAGGAAGGGCAGGCCGAATAGATCGGAGCTCTACGAACTCATTTCTTTGCCCACCAATATCTGTAGACAAAGTTTTTATACCAAAACTCACTGTTATATTATGTATTTTCTCACTTCTTATTGAGCAATAAGTCTTCAATTTATTTCAAGCCACGTAGAATGTGAACGCGGCTGCGGCCTGGTGAATCATAGAAGCAGTGTCCAGTTAAAAGAACGTGTCGAGTTAAAAAGAAGATTCTGTTCTGGTAGTTTATATATGCTTATATACTGCACTGCAAGTTTCTAGAATTTATTAGAGAAAAAGTAAGTTAAAGGATACAAACTGTTCACATTTTAACCTAAATTCTGTATTTCCTAACTTAAATGCAGGAAACATAAACAAAACATTAAAGTAAATCGTAGGCCTAATGCTTAAGAAAATTCTTAATTCTAATTCTTAAGACTCAAACTGATTCGATTTTTTCCTGATAAATGATTATACAGATATGAAAAGGTAACCACAAGATAAGAGTCAAAACTTACAGTTTTTAGTTTTTGAAAAAGTCCTTGATTCCTCATTTAATTACGATAAAAGAAAACTATGCTGGATAATACGGAAGCCGGATAGTTGCGAACCGGATACTCGGAAGTGTACTGTATATAGATAGTATAGTAATCGTCAAAAAGTTCGAAATCCACATTTTTACGATTCTCCGCGTTTTAGACCTCCCTGAGATAGATAAACACATTTTTGGAAAATGTCTGTCCGTCTGTCTGCAACAAAGATAACTCAAAAACGCTTTGACCTAGACGGCTGAAATTTGGTATACGGTCTTTACAATAAATTTGCAGATTTCTATCAAATTTTGAGTGAAATCTGTTAAGAAGAAGGGCATCTGTCTGGGTGTTCGAATATAACACTAACTACAAACCCAAGAGAGCTAGATCAATTCAATACACTGATTTAACATCTATAGTGTAGACACCTGCCAAATTTTGAGCCAAGACCATAAACGGGTTAACCGGGTGTCGGTCTGTACTTTCAGAAATTTGTAAATGCGATAGTTAAAAAAACGCAATGATTTAAATGTATCAAATGAGGTATGGGATTTTGTGACTATTAAGTGCAGTTTTGTGTCAAATCTTTGTTTCAATCCATTAAGAAAAACGTGTCTAAAGCTCAAATACGATTTTCGGATACTGTTAACAACATGCCAGATGATAATCGCCAAAATATTCGCCAAGGATAGTACAATATATTCAGTAAAAATGCTGAATTCTCGCCAATGATTGACATTTTGTAACTATTGTAAGCCAGTGCCCTGCAAGGCGTTATCTGGCATGGCAAGTTTATGAAAGAGTATGCGAGAAAGGTCTTGGAAGACCACTCCCGTTGTTTTCAACATTGCTTATTTTTACAATTAGTTGATAGAAGATCTTTCTTTATCATTTCAGCTTGCAATTTATCCATTGATCTTACATTGCATGGAACTATCTTGTCCTTTGTGTTCAATATGTAATAATGTTGTGTTACAAAAATTTCTTGTTTCATATTGTCAATTATTTTTCTGGAATGTTTTTCATAATTTGACAGATTTTGTTCTAAAATTCCTCATATTTTATCATCAAATATTTATAAATTTCTATAGGATATAGGAGTTTTCATAAATTTATTGTTTCATTCGTTTATTAAATCATTTTCATCTTATTAAAATCTGTTATGATTATCATGAATCAAATGCAGCTTCTTATTTTTTTCTTTTTAATTCTTTGGCAACATTTTACGTTTTAAAAAGAAATCATATTTCGAATGTATTTATTTGTTGAAGATGAATGAATTTTATGGAATTACAAATATCTGCACTGATTTTTCGTGAAATATTTTAATACAGTATGAATATATTGAAATATTTATATGCAGTATATTTGATGCATCACTTTTATTTCATTAATCTTAACTTTGTGCTCTGTATAATAAAAAAAGCTTTGTGTTTGAAATATAAAAGAAAAAAATGTATAAAAAGAGATGCATTCAATATTCATTTTAAAGGAAGTCATAAAAAAGGTATTACATTAGGGAAAAAAAACGTCTTTACTGGAAACAAAACGATATATTCTTTTAAAGCATTTATAGAATTAAAAATTAATAAGAATTGTTTTCTGTTTTGAATAGGTAAGTGTTTTTTAATGGTTATATACTACGGAGTTAAAAAAGAAGGATTCATACTTCCTTTATCAAGTATTGTATAAATCTTTTATCAAGAATTTGAAATCTTAATAGTTAAAAAAGGAAATAAAATTAAAAATGTATGTAAAAAAATGTAAAAATGTGACCCCTCCAAAAACAACAACAACAACAACAAATAATGACAGAATTAAGAGTTCTGAAAATAATGATAAAAAAAAGAAATATCAGGAAGAGTTCCCTTTATTAAATACATGGTTTTAAATATTCTTTGCAAATATTAATTTTTTTAACGTATTCGTTGGAGTTTTATTTGAAAAAAGTATATTTATTTCATTTAACACGCAACTGAAAATTGGATGTATGAACTTAACAGTTTCGTTGTTGTATAATTTAACAGTTTCACTGTTGCATAATTTAACAGTTGTTGATAACTGTTCGTCTTGTTAATGACCGTCTATTTCAATGAAGAAATATATTAAAAATTAGGCTTAAATTGATGTTCCAATTACCGAAATGAGATAAAATACTTTTAACATAGTTTGGAAGTTTACTTAAGACCAGATTAATAATTTTTCATTAGAGAAAGTAGGCCAATCACAATGCATTTTAGTTAAACTCCAATTTCTATTCTGGACTTCTCTTCGCACTTATTCAGTTCCTACAAAATGAAAATCGAATTCTTATACTTTTAAAGACGTTAAGTCCACAGAGACCAATTCTTTTGGTTCGGAGAGCTATAAAATACGTTAAAGGTGTAATTTTAAGAAGAAGAAAAAAAGAAGTTCCGTTCTTTCAAATTTGTTGGAAACTGTTTCCGGTCACGATTTTGACTGAAAAGTCAAAGGATCAAAGAATGAACTTACTTCGGATGAATAAAGAATAACGGACCAAAAAAACATCAGAAATAATGCTTTTGAATAGAACTGACGGTCGCATTGAAATTAAAAAACTTTTGCAAAAGGAAAGTGTTAGTTTTTTTATTTGAACATTTGAAAAAAATAAATTGGAATTATTTTTCAGATAAAAGTATGTAATAGAATATTTTGAAGAAGATTACTGAAATCATAAAGCAAATTAAATTGTTTCTCTTTTGCTTAGATAAAAAAATAGACTCTGTAAAAAATTATAATGAAAGTTCTTTTATAATAGTAAAGACAAATGTATTTCAGAGATAAAAGTTTAAAAGACATTTTATGTCGTTACATGGTCACTTTTTATCAGCAATGGATTTGTTTCCGTTTTTGGCCGGTCTTTGTACTTCCCTTAATATTAAAGAAATAAAGCAGTTATATAAATAAAGTGTGTCAAAAATAATGAAAACCTGGCGGCCACAGTTGGTAAATTTGAGAGCCCCCACCCCCCCTAGATCGTGTGAAGAAGCCCACAAACACATGTGCATTGAAGGAGGAAATTCAATGCTGCATCAACGAAATTCAGCCACATTTATGCAAAATGTCCATGGAAAATTTTGACTAAAGAATGTGTACGTACCGGCAAAGCTGTGGAGGCCATTTGCCCTATGTGTTCTTCCATGTATATCCCTATACCGTGTACTTTACGATTCCATAAATTCGATTCCAGTATGAAGAAAAATACTGGTTTTTAACTTAATTCAAATCTTGCATTAACACGTTGTTCTATAGTGTAACACTCTATTTTTATTAGCTCTAAGCTATCAGTCGTCAAATGTTTTTTTTTATTAGGGTTTCCAACACTTTACTGCAGGAGTAGTGGTAAATTCAAATCTTGCGTTAATTTTGTTACACCCTTTATAATGATTGTAATTAATTTAAAAAAATATTTTCTAATTATAAACAGGAATCGAAATTTTAAAAAATTCTACTTATTTAAATTTTAATGAAGGATCATATTCTATTTCATTTCTTAAGGTCTTACTAAAGAAAAGAACTAAAGAAACTAACTAAAGAAATTTACATATAATTTTTGTCTCTGCAAATGTTTTAATGTTCTCGAAAGCTTTACTTTTTATAACTAGAAATATTTATTCACAAAATGTTTAAAAAATGAAATACAATAAAGTTTTCTAATTTAAAGATGAAATGAAAATAAGAAAAGTAAGCTTTGATTAACGATTACAAAAAAATAACATATTTTTTTATAATTTTAATTAAATTTCTTATTTGATAATTTGTTTAATATTTTGGCTTAAAAAGGTTAATAAACTTAAACAAAAATGTCTAGGTTGGATTTTTGTTGCCTTGATATTTTTCTGAGCTTTCTTGCGTAGATTGCATTGAACAGTTTATCCATCCTTACACTGAATGCTGTTAAAAATAAATTTTAGAGATTTAATTATTTTCAATAGATATGAAAGAGAAGAATTTAATCAAAAGAATACGCTTCGGTAAGACTTTACAAAGAAAACCTAATCATGATCGGAAGCTCCATTTTAATAAGCCGTGTAATTAAAAAGAAAATGAAAAGTCTGGTGATTTTATTTCTTAGCTATCTATCATACATCGAAGAAAAGATATTTTGCTCGGTAAAATCCATTTTTTAAAATCTTTTCATGCTTTAATAGTTGAGAAATTACCTTGGTCGTATGGCCATTCAATTCCTTTTAATTAGATTTTTTTTGCTGGCTATATAATGCGTTCCGTTGTGCCATAGAAAATTCCGTTTTTGTTTGTTTGTTTGGTTGTTGTTCCTTTCATTTTGCTTTTCTTTAGAATCTATCAGAGTTATATTTGGAGATTTAAATCTCATATATAAATAATATATCTCTATCTATACCCTAAACTAAACAAAATGGAAGATTTAGATTTTAGTTTTTACAGAACTTAATTATTCAAGTTAATTTGTCTAGTAAATTTTTATTATAATAAATACAGGAGAAAGAAATATCATCTACATTCAATTAATAGGGTCTTAAACCTGGAGTTTCGTTTGTCTAGTATTATGTTTTATTTGGAAATCCGAGAATTTATTGTTTAAATGCAAAGTATTCTGCCGCGATCGAAATATAATCAAATAATTTTTTATGGATATCAAGTGTTTTATTCTAGGACCAAAAATTCTTCTCAGTCATCAATTAGATTTAATTTTAAAAATATAGCCGCCAATGAAGAAAGTAGAATGCATACATAGAATAGTATTGCGTCATAATAAGTACTTATATAGCACTTGATTTTGAAATAGTGATAAAAAGGAAAAGTAAAGCTTTAATTAATACCAAATGAGTTTAAAACGATATTATTTCTAATTGTGGTTTCAAGCACATTTGTGGCAAAACTAATGAATAGTTTTCAGTTTATATTTTTGGAATAATGAAAATGTTTCGTCTGTCAGCTAGCAATCGTGTAAATGCCTAAGCAATATAGTTAACCCTGTAATTTTTAAAAATAGTAATAGGGCACCCCTGATATCAAACGAAGAAAAATGCAAAGAAAAAACAAGCGAGAATCTTCCAATTTGAAAAGAAAAGCTGAGCATGCAGCTGCTACGGTGACAAAACGTGAAAAATTGAATTTATATTTAGAACTAAAAGATACGAGCAAAGAATGTTCTCGTTGTGGGGCTTTGAATTTTGAATTGGGAGTAGACCAATCAGTAAATGTATGGTGTCATCACCGAATGTCTATTAGTAAAAAAATAAAAAACAATAATCTGAAATTTAATGCATAATTTGGTTGAGTAAAAAAAATGACATTGATTTACATTTATAATAATTAAAACTTCACTGTAAAATCATTCGAATTTTGCCATGAAGGAAAATGACCCGTATGCGTGTTTAGGGTTGCTTTATTTCTAATAAAAATGAGAATTAATGACAAAATTACAGTTGACCATTCTTCAGATGAATTATCTGACCTTTTCATTAACGCAAACAATTATATTATTCCAAGAGATCCCAGTTAAATCTTAGCACTTTGTCTAAAATTTCTACAATAATTTTGAATATTAAATAAGGAATTCTTAAGGTTGTTTCCTAAAGATAAAAAGATGGTGATTATACATTTCTTTATTTTTGAAATTATTAATTCAATTAGACGTAAATAAAAGATTTTTCGCCCTTTTTTGCATACAAGACAGCAAAAATCAAAATTTAGTGATGATTTAATTATAAGTATGATATTAATGAATAACCAGAAAGCTTTGACCGCAGTATCTTGGTGGTAGAATCTCGGTTATGGGGGGAATAAGTTTTGAGACATTAACCATTAAGTATCAACGAGTAAGTGTAAATTTGGAGCATGCGAAATTTGCAATCGTCAATAAAATGCTTATACTTTCTTCTGATAAAGATGTCTTAAAAACCACATCACCGTTAATTATAATTCTTGCAATCTGATTGAAGTCAAAAACTATGAAATCCGTGCAAGAAACATATTAACCTTAACCACTAAGTATCATCGAATTACTGTAATCTTTGCGGATGTGAAATTTGCTGTCGTCAATGAAACGTTCTTGCATACTTGTGGTGTTATGGCGATTTAAAAACCGCATCGCCATTACTTGCGTTCTTTATAAGTTGATTAAATTGTGAAATCGTTGCAAGTAATATTCAATGTAACTTCGAAATACTAAACAAGAAAATTATTAAAAGCATGCATTCCTCTTACCCCATGGGTTTCGTTCAATTAACAATAAATGGGACACAACAATTGTTGCTCACTATTATTAATAATTATTATTAATCTCAAAACCGTAATATTTTATTATTTATTCTATGTTAAACTATATTTGGAACTTTTCGAAATTCGCATGTCAAGAGAGTAACAATGCTGTGGTCAAAAGTCATTTCACATCTTTTCAGTTGGTAAAAAAGAGAATTTGAAAACAAAGTGTCTAGGTGGAATTGAATGTACTTAATTGATAGAAAATATTCAGAAGTGGCAACCCCACTCCAGACTTCTAGATTGGAATTAAAGTATTCCAGATTAAGGCATAAAAGCAAGTTTTGTGCCATACTTTCTAGTATCGAAGACATGATTCTACGACCAGGCCATCATGGTGTCGTATTTGTTTTGGTTCTTTAATTAATTTTACTCATCAATCCTTTAAATCTCATTCATTTGAAATATCTGTTTATTTTCATAGTATAATTTCTGCCAAATGCAAGGTGATTATAATTAAAGTGACTCTATTCAGACTCCTCTCGAACCCGTTCTGCTTTTTGGATTTTGATGCAACTTGGTATATACGTTATATGGACCATGGGAAAAAGTTGGTTGGTTGGTGGGTTGATCTGAGTTTTTTGGCACAAGGGCCATTTTTGGCCATACTGTGCCATCCATATGGTCATGGGAAAAAGATTCCTGCAATAAAAAAGTAGTTCAAATGTGAACCACCAGGGGGAGACCTATAAAATTGCTGCCGTTTTGATAAAACAGTTATCAGTAAAGCTCGATCTTTCTTCTGTGGCAATGACAAAAGCACCCAGAATGATTTTCGGACTCTGACTTCAAGTCTCTTTATAGGTTTGACTAATAATCAATTTTTACAAAGTACCATCTGGTGTCAAAATTTGAACTATTTTTTCAATGCATAAATCTTTTTTTCATTGTCTGTATAACGTATATAACAAATTTCATCAAAATCGGAAAGGTAAAACAGGTTCTAAAGGGGTGTGAATTGGGTCACTTTAACCACCCTGTATTCCTAAAAAAATTTTCTAGTTCTAAAGATCTATATAGAATGAAGTTAGAAATCTGTATTTTACCTTACAATCACTATCTCATATTCTAAAGTCTGCGTTGCAGCTATGCACTCAACTTTGAAAAGAAAGGCGGAACAGTTGGTCTAAACTAACTTGCACATCACGATTTCGTCGAGACTATTATCTCGATTTTGAAATCCACTCAGTCTTATAAAACGATATGCAGATAAGCCCCTGAAAATTCAAATATGCAAGAATACCTGGAGTATTGATTTTAATATCGAGTCAGAGCCTTTAGAGCTTTTGTTTTTTGTTCGTGGATAAAATGTAGTGTTATTGAAAAATTTATGTTCTCGAAAGATTTATCACGGCAATGGCTCTGAAAGAGGATATTTCAAATTTCTTTTGTTTACTCAAAGATTCTCCAGTTGAAAATATATAAATCTATAATTTTTATTTCATTTTGATAATGTACTTTTGATGTAGTTAAGAAATATATTTCTAAAGAAAGTACTTAGTGCGTAAATATTATTTATCATGACATATGGGGCATGGTATTAATGGAATTAAGATCAGATACGATTTCGAAGACATGACATTAGAACATTATTATTCTAAAAAAATATTACAACCATTAAATGTGAAATAAATAACTTCTCGATTTGAGTCACGGAAAATATGGGCAATCAGTCACGGAAGCAACATAATGATGAAACTAGCATTCATTTCATGACTAGTCCCATTTTGTAGTAATAATGAAGATGCTTGTCTACATATATCTTGAATTCTAGATCAAATTCTATTAAATGTGGAATTTCCAGCCTGTAAAAAAAAATGGAATCAATTTGCCCTAAAATCTTATTTACAATTTGTCAATGAAGGCAGAAAAAATTATTGTTGTGTTATTAGAAATATGTGTGCAAAGCGAAAATGTAAGTAAATTTAAAATGATATAAAGAACATATTTTTTTTTCTAATTTTAAAATATTTTACTTTTAGATTCTTTAATAAATTTTTATAAAATATCTGTTTTAGATACATACGCATGATGTTCCTATATGCATAATTAAGAACTAATTAATATAAACTCTTAAATATCGGATTTTAACAAGCGGAGTCTTCTAGGATTTTGAAATGAATTTGCAATTAGCGCAATTGTGAAAGTATATTATATTTAAAGAATATCCTTGATTGGATTGTCTGGTTTTGAAATGAAATAATAAGGAAATTACAATAATTATTACAATAATTCTAATTGAAGCTGTACAATTTGATTTAATGAAGTTCAGAAGAGCGAATACAAAGGAGCAAGCGACACAATTACCGATGTAATAATTGTAACAACGATTTAAAAAATAGTTAAAAGTAATGGGACAAAAAAGTTCTGGTTATAATTATAATTATCAGACTCTTTTTTATGAGTATTAAAAAATTACATTCAAATATATGTTTTTATAAGTATTAATAACAAAAATATAGTGACAAGTATAGTAATAAAATTACAACTAAATGTCTACATTTATCAATATTGATAAAATTACAACCAAATGGTATTGGTTGCTATGAGGATTTTGTTGTAGAACAAACAGAAGTTTAAAAGTTCAGACCAAAAACTTTTGTCTGTAAATTTCTTTGTGCTAGAAAAAGGAGAAAAAAACCCAACAGCAGAACTCCTGCTTCTGAAACTCTTAATCAATCACAAGAAATACTTTTAAAAAAAGAAACACAATAATCGAAGTGCATAATGAACAGTGAAATTCTGCAAATCACAAATGTAATGATTCTCTCTACACTAGCGGTCATGGTTTTCATAACTGAGCCGCAGGTTTCCAATGACTTATCCTTAATTACGATTGAATGAATACAGTAATCAATTCGCATTTGTTATTACAATGCGGGCATGCAAATGCAATGACGTTGATATGAAAATTTTATTTGAGAACAATATAATCTTTATCAACTAGTTGGGACTTAACACTATCCGGTATATTCTGGATATTCCTGGATGATCGTTGAAGAAATTTATGATTATCACAAACTGTTGAAAGAGTTTGGTGTATCGACTTGCATTAACTATTGAAAATGATCCGAATACTACCTTTTCCTGACACAGTTTCACTTTTATATATTTTTTTGAACTTACAGTCACTGTCATGTGATTTTTAATGATAAGTATCAATCTCCTAATGAAACAAAGTAGTTATCCCAAATTTCATTCTAAATTTTAAAACAAGTCATGTTTTTATAGCATATAATTGCCTTTTTTTCTACATTCGACAACGGCAGCTTTTTATATTAATGAGTATTTAAGCAAAATATTTGTAAAGTTTTGGTTCGATATATTTTTATTAGCTTGTAAAATGTGTTAACAAAGAATAGAAATTTTCCTCTCTACAATGAGATGTTTAAAAAAAACGGAATGAAAAAATGAATAAAATGAACTTTTATTTTGTGTCTAGGCCATAATATATATATATATATATATATATATATATATATATATATATATATATATATATATATATATATATATATATATATATATATATATATATATATATATATTAGCAGTTGCATGATCAAATAGAAGAATCTTTTGAAAATTTTAAAACTTCGTTTTATTACATCCGAGGAGGCATGATTTTTGTACAAGAATAAGTATTAAGATATACGTCAGTCTACATAATGACACAAGAACAGAAGAGCAAAAGAGGCCGAAATGTTCCCTTCAATGGTTTTTACAATGAGATTTTGATAGGGATTTCTTTGACACATGTCGATTTATGATAGAGAAATTTAGGTATCATTAAAAGCATGTTTCAAGTATTAAGGATTATTATTCATTCACTCGGAACATGAGAAAATGCAGAAGTAAGTATTTTTACAGAGCGCGTGATGAATTAATTAAATAAAAAAAATGTGAATAGGAACAGGAAATAAGAGAGCATTTTAGAATGAAGTTAATATGGCTAAATTAAGATAAAAATTTGGAAATTATTTAAGATTTAAATTAGAATAAGAGATATCATCACACACACACACACACGTAT
Source organism: Argiope bruennichi (assembly GCF_947563725.1). NCBI lineage: Eukaryota > Metazoa > Arthropoda > Arachnida > Araneae > Araneidae > Argiope > Argiope bruennichi. The sequence continues at coordinate 110,111,325 of NC_079152.1, read as the reverse complement.
ATGAAAGAAATGTGTTGGTTCCAGCTAACTGGCGTATGCTTACTTTAAGCACTATTATGTCCCATTCAGTATCCCCAGGGACTTGCGTATCTATATGAGACAAAACGCAGATTGCGAACCCTCCAGAAAATTCGATATCCGAACATACCTGGGGTATTGATTTTTATATCGAAGCGGAACCTTCCGGCTTTCTAGTTTGGAAATGTGATAGTGTTTGGGATTTTGTTCTATTAGAAAAAAATATTTTAAGAAAATAAATCGTTTCGCGGGAAATTTATCATACGAATTTTTTTCTTTCACAGCGGATTTTACAATATCTCTTTATTTAACAAAAGTTTTGGTTTTCGATACGTTAACCGCAATGCATAATATATTTTTGCAATATAATTTTGAGATATAGAAGAAGCATGTCTCTAACAAAAGTAAGTGATAAATCAATACTTATACATTTTTTAATGTTACTATAATTTATTTGTACATGAAAAGTAAGATGATTTATGAATATTTTGTACTTTTATAATCTGTCATAAAATCTGAAGTGACTTTTGATATAAAAAAAGAAAACTAAAACTAATCATCTCGTGATAGAAATCTTTGGAATGGAAGAATTAAATTTTGTTTTTTAATATTTCTTTGGAATTAAATTTTGGGATTATATTTTGCTGATATATCAGATGACGATTTCTTCTATTCTACTTTTATAATATAAAATGAAATTCGACGGCAAACGAGTTTTCTTGAATCTCATCTTTATATCTTGTATGATACACTATTCGTAAGATGGAAATAAATTAGTTTTAGCGGAAGGTTATTATTTGTTTGGTTGGAATCATAATCACCTATTTTTTTATCTTAGAATCTCTTATCTCTTTGTTTTCGTTTATTCTGAATTTATTTATAATTATCATGCCTCGTGTGAAATTCGTAAGCAATTAACACTAAAGGAAGTCTTAAATATTAAAAATCCCTCTAAAGTTCAATGTTATAATTATTTTTTTCCCTTTTGTTCTGTTTGAAACAATGGAAGTTATTAGTCTATATTTGTAGAATTACTAAGATGAATAAAAGCAAAGATAGTCGAAGTTCCAAATTATCACAGAATTAAAAAAAAAAACACTTACTTTTTTCATACCAAAAAGTGACATCAAGTCTATGATGATATTTTAGCGTGCGAAGAGTGCTAATTTATATAATTAATTTCCATTCCTTATTCAAAAAAAAAGTCACCTTCATATTCTCTTTTGTAAAAAGTTTAAATTCATACGATTCTCTTAGTAGATTTCATGCAGCGTAAGAATGTTCTTGTATGATTTCCACAAAATAATTCAACTAGTTTTTTTTTATTATAGAATAATTGAAATTTCTTAAAATGATTCGAAATAGAATAATTGCCTATTTTTTAACACCATTGTAGCTAAATTTGGTAATAAATAACATTAAAAGATTGTAATTAAAATATTTTCTTAGTGGAAGCTACACCAAAAAATGATAAGAATATCTCTGGCAGCTTAGTAATTATGATATAAATTTGAAATGGTTATTTTAAGTAGTCTTCGTATCCTACTGTTTGCAATTGTTTTCATGACCCGATAATAGGATTACAGAATTGCAAAAAAGGTAAAAGAGGGCCTTTATTTAATGTTAATTCTTAGGTGATTGCGCAGAAAAAATACTGATTCAAAAAAAAAAAAAAAACTATGGTATGCTCACACAAATTGCTCATACAAAACAATTTCTAATGAGCAAATATTCTTAACATTCTTTACATAATTTCTCCATTTTCACCTTTATAATACATTATATATAATAGAAGATTCAGTTGTATTGTGTCTATTTTATAGAAGGTGGTAATTATTAATGATCTAAAAATCTGTTATTTAATCTTGAGGCATTTTTTTTAGATAAATTGAGATGAATTTAAATCATTTTATATCTCGCACAAACTTTCAATTTACGCAGTAGAAGCCATTACCAGTAGCCAGTGGGTTGATTATCGACTTGAAATATATTTATAGTATTCCGAGCGTGGGCGGTCTGTTTGCAGTGCTGAAATTTTATCAATGCACTTTAGCGTTTAATCACTTCTCCGGCATTTTGGCGTTAATGATTATTCCGTCCTAAATCAGATTTATATACCGGAATTCAGATAATATTTAACAATTTGCTGTGAGAAGATGTGCCACGCATGTGGAAATGCACTTATCACAGAATTGCCAACGACTTGCTACACACGTCAGAAGTTAAAATGTTGTTTGCGACCAGTCGAATGAGATTATTTGCCGAACACAATTCATATGAGTACAGTCTTAGGTCGAAAATTAATTCATTTAGAAGTTATAAATATTTTTTTCAATTTATGTAAGGTATCAGATTCTTTGTGTGTCCTCATTGCCATTTGTGAATTTCTTGCTACTGTAAGTGGTTAAAGTAGATCTAAAAGGATTATTTTAGAAAAACGCATGTAGCTTGATCATGAATGGAAGGAAATCGTTGAAAGAAACATTTGATAAAATGGTTCTAGTTTTTTTTTTTTTTTTTCCTTCTAAGAATTGAGAAATTGAAACTAAATATCTGCTAGATCAACAGTCTAATTTATACTAATAATAAAAATAAAAATGTATGAATGTTTGCACTTTGCAAGCCAGATTTGATCTACAGTTATCAAATTTGACTGTGTATATCTTGGAGAGCGGGAATTTGCAACTCGGAAAGAGCTCTTTGAAATTTTAATTAGAATTGTATTCAATTAAAAATTAAACTTAATTTTGTTATTTTTCTGCCATAGCTCAAAAAAAAATATCATTCTTCAGAAATAAATTTTGCACTGTCTGAAAACTTAAAAAAAACTCTTTTTAATGATGCTAATTTAGTAGTTGTGTGAATTCTTCCCGAAATTAGATTACTTTAAAAATTATTTTTTACCTTATCTTCAGCAATTGATTACATTTTTGCCCTGAAATTCACTTGCTTTCATAGTTTTATCAAATGTTTAATCGCGTGATTTTTTCCTTTATTGAAAGCTAAGAAAAAAGGACTCTGTTTACAAGACTATTAAAAGATGAATTACCATGTAGTTTTCAAGTGACTAAAAAAGTGACATCACAATAGGAAATTTGTATTTTTGATAGCGTTGTGATGTCATGGGACTGGTCTCCGTTAGAAAAATTAATATACATAATACGCAAATACATATACATAATAAAACTACAAATAACTTGGTTTTTATGTCAGGCAATTTGGCGGCATCATGGTAATGATATCTAAACTATCTGAAGTGAATTACAATCATAATTTCCGGCGAAACAGCTGGTTGCCTGAGACGACTAGGGTAAAGGTATCAGGAATTTTGTAATTAAATGTAAAAGAAATTACTAAATCAGTAAATGAGATTCTGGTATTGAACAGTATTGGAAAATCAATCTGAGTGGATTAAGGTGAAAGGATCAAATTTATAAGAGACACGGAGGAAAAAAAACTTATTTTGAACAAGCGATAAATTGATATTATTGCATACGGCTCAGCCATTGGCAACTGGTTTATTAACGGTTCAGAGTTGCACATGCCCTGAAATTATTATTTTTGCAGTTATATTTTCATTTTTTATCGAATTTCCTTATTATTTCACTTTAAAAGTTGATGAACTTTGCTTATTTTTCCAGTCTGCGAGTTTGATAACCAATAAAAACGAAAAAAAAAATTCAATTAAAAGGCGAAAATCAGACAGAAAATGAACTAACAAGTAACAGAATATCAACCCATGAAACCAATGAACTCAATTTCGTTGTACAATCTGTGAAAATCCGCTATATACAAAAACTGATTACTCAAATGAGGAAAAGAAGCAATTTTTTTTCGTCGTTTGAATGCAGAGGTGCAAGAGCTGCAATCAGAACAACTCTATTTGGGATGCTGATACCATCCAAAATTTACTTTCGTTCTCTCCGGTTTTTTACTTTCTTTTAAACGTAGAAATAAAGTATACAAAGAGAAAATATTATAGTTTATTGATCAGAAAATCTGAACTCGAGATTTTGGCGAATCTCTACGTTTTAGAATTCGGAAAACTTATTTTTGGAATTATGTCCACCTGTCAACAGGCCTGTTCAGCAATACTGTTCAAAAGGTTTGAACAGATGAAATTTTGTATAAGGTCTTGAGGTCTTGAGCTGTATATATATATATATATATACACAGCTGGTTTAGCATATGTTTTTTTTTTTTTTTTTTTTTTTTTAAGTTTTAGGAAGTTTTCTGATAGCTATATGTCTGATAGCTAGATATCGGGGAATGAAAAGTGATTTTTACTTCAATTGACTTCTTGATTTCAATTATTTTTAACTCTGTAATTTTTAACCAGATTAGCCCGGCGGTGAAATTTCTACACTATTGGGCCAGTTTTGGGTTAGGTTAATAGAGGCAGGATTAAACCAATGTTTCTGTATATAAATACAGGCGATTGGTAAAGTCTCTTTAATGCAGCGCGGTATCTCGTACAGCCAAGGAAACAACGTTGTGCCAGTAAAAAAAGTGACAATGCTGAATTTATTTTGACAGATTACAGCACACCTTGTGGAAAAAAAGAAAGTTACAAAATTAGCTCAAAAATAAAAGAGCGGGAAATATGCTCAGTCAGAAAAATAATGGATGTACCCTATGCAATAATGAATACACAGGAAAAAGTTTCATGGAGTTATCTGTAAAAGTGGCGGAGTTATTTGAGATATGTCTATAAGCGTTTCGTGGCTTAAAAAGAGTTTCTTCCTAAATAGAGAATTGTATTCAACGTTATTATCATAAAGTTTTTTCCGAGTTTCACTACGACGAAGTGAAATTTAAGTAAAAAATAAATAAACGAAATTAATAAAATGAAGATCTACAAAATATACTTGGGGAAGGCGAGACCAATGGATAACGCATTTTTAAATCTTAAGAGCAACCTTTTTGCAAGTCATGGAAAGTTTTTTTATCACTAATATCTTCGCCAATTTTACAGATAATTCCGTAAAACTTTTTTCTGTTCTTTTATTACAGTATAACGTACATTTTTTACTTGCATTTTTAACCAGTTTCCTTTATTTTTTTATTTATATATTGTAAATATATTTTTAATGCTTTAAATATCTTTATTTAGCCGTAACTTTCTTCAGCCGCTTAGGGTGCTGTAATCCGTTTCAATAAATTCAGCACTGTCACTTCATTCTGTAGAAACATGCTACTTCCCTTGTTATACGAGACACCGTCTTGAATATTAATCGCTTAACCGGATTTTACCGAACACTTTAAGGATCACTGAGGATTTGAAAAGCGAGAAAGAGAAGTATATGAGCAGACAAACGAATCAAATATTAAAGTTTTGACTAAGCCGTTTACTAATTTTAAAACCATTCAACTCCATTGGAAGTTCATTACATGTTGTTTTTGTTAATTATGGAACTTTACAAGCCCTCTGACAGTTATCTGTCAGCGATTTAAACCGAGTGAGTGTCTCTTGTTTTTTCAGTAGAGCCAACTAGGGCCAAGAGCTACATACTTCATGCGTCATACTACTTCATACTTAGCTACTTCATGCGTCACATTCGTTTGCACACCCCCTTTTCACAAGGTGGCACATTCACGCACTTCACAGATAGAACACAGAAGAAGAACAACCATGCCCAAACCGGGACGACCAGATCATGGGGAAGACGCGTAACTCATATGCCAGGACATCGGCAGTTCATTAAATATTTTATGCATTCCTTCATGCATCATTTTAACTTGTCTTCTATGTTTCTATCTTTAGCTTATTTTCTGTCTTTTTAGATAAAATATTTTTTAAAATAATTTCTTTGATTTGATCGCAGGGATTTTCCCAAAAGCGGGTAGCTAAAAATATAACCTTTTCTTTGCAATCAATATTCATTTGATCTCATTTCCCGTTTGTATTGGAACAACACCGTCGTCTTCAAAAAAGAAATTTAAAAAAAAGTTGGTCCGAACTCGAGCCTTGTAATTTCTTTCTGTCTATTGTCTCGCCTTTGATGTCCCACGGGATTTTCCGATTCCTATGAAATTAAATGCAGATTGGGAGCTCGCCAGAAAACCCAATACGCTATCACACCTGGGAGTTATTGATTTTAATATCGAATTTGAGACTTTAGAAGCTTTAGTTTTGGAATACGGTTATGATTTTATTAGTGTTTTTGTTCTGAAAAGAAAATGTTGTTAATGTTGTTATAGATAAGCCTGGATACAGGAGAGTTTATCGTAGATAATTTCTTATGAAAAATGGATATTAGTATATTCTGGTTTAGTGAATCTTTCTCATTGTACTTTTTTTACTTTTTATATGTAAAGCTACTGGTACATTGTTTGACCTTTAGCATGTAGATCATAATGAACTTTTTAAAATTATTATTATGCAAATCTTATTTGCATATTTTTTAACATGTAAATCTTATACTGTGTTTTGTTATTTTTTATCATGTGAGAACATGATGTTGTTTTGGTTTGGGGCTATTGAAGCCACGAAATGCAAGGACAAAAAATTGGCGGTTTATCAGTTTTAAGGCATAAATTTTTTGCTTTTAGGTTTATTAGAAAATGGCAAAAAATTGGTTGTCACATTTGGCGACTTATTGCGAACAAAAAGTTACAACTTAGCGCTGATGTCCACCATGTAACCGATTCTCCCGTTTCGTCAATAAAATGCACGGTCTCAACAAGTTATCGCCGGAAGAAGCACAGAGAAAAAATTGGAAATGAAGGCGAAACGAAACAGCGAGAGAGGTATCGAAAGTTATATATATATATATATATATATATATATATATATATATATATATAACTTTCAATTTTTCTAGCTCTCAAAAAAGGTCTTGCAGCTCGAATGATTTTGAGATGAAAAAAAAAAACCCCAGCGATTTTCTAAAATTCGACGACGGTCGCGCAATACAATAGTCACGTGATCATTCCAAACAAATTTAAATAAAGTTTTCGCAAAAATTGAGTACTTTCACAGTCACGTAATTGTTTGAAACCGGTTTAAACTGGTTTTCTCACGAAAAAAAAAAAATCTGGCCTTGAGGAAAAAAATTTTTAGAACTCTATTGATTTTGAGATGATCAAAAGCTATTGCTTTTCTAAATGTTGGTGATGGCGAAATATGAGTCACTTTAGAACGTGATGTTTTTCTGTCGGATTGATACCATGTGACTTAAAAAAATATTTTCATATGATAAATTGAAATTTGGGATAGCAAATTAAAATTTTTTTTAAAAAAAATTGCTCTTGAATTTGTAAAAAAATATCTTTTGGAGATGCAACTGATGTATATGTGTTATTCATTATCTAATAAGTGATTCCTTTCGATCAAAGATCTGTTTTTTTTTACAATATTTTTCACTCGTTGTTTTTTCATCACAGCATTTAATAAGATTAAAACACTGAATGCAGAATAATTTGTTATTTTGCTTTAATTGAATAAGAAGATAAAAGATGAACTTTCAAAGGAAGATGAGAATTTAAACAAATATCAGTTCATTTTACTGATGAATTTAGTTGCTTTAAACTCTTTGTGCTCACTAATTTTCATAAAAAGGTTTCATTTACATGAATAATTTTAAAGAGAATTAATATAGTAGAAGAGAAATATAGCAGAGAACTAATATTATTATTCATCTTATTTACATTTATAAACCCTAGATAAAGGTAATTGTTAAAGATTAATTTTTCTATAAGAACTTTTCTAAATTATAGATTATGAAATATTTTCTTTTATAATCTTTAACATAAAAAAAGTTTATGCTTTCTTTTTCAATTATTAATTGATTAATGGGATTCAACTTATGCTAGAATAGGAATTTTTTATATGTAATATTTTTTCAGTATTTGGTTAACTAATATTCGACATTAATCATTATATTTATGCTGCACAGAATATATTATAATTCTGTTCCTTATAAAGCCATTGTTTTCCGTAAGAATAAACGGGATATAATCCGAACTTTATTGATAAAATCATTATTTCTTCTTTTCATCAGCCTTTAAGCATTTGTAATCCCATTCTTGTTCTGGGAATTAACCAAGAACAATTCTTTACCTGAATCTTCATTATGTAGTCAGATATAAAATATGATGCCCCATCATGAAACACGCGTAAATAGCATTTCGGTACTATCTCGGAGATTACAATTTTTTGAAATCATTTGTATCTTAAATGTTTTTTCTGTACAGATTACATTGATCAGAAAAACAATTTGGGAAAAAATTTGCTTATCGAAAAACATTCTCCCCAAATTTTTACTTCTATGCTTTAAGCATTAATTTGTTACTGAGTTTGTTTGTTTGTAATATTAAATGATTTGTGAAAACAATTAGTGAGTTTTAGTCATCCATGGAACTCCATGATATTGTTCTTTTTTCTTCAAATATCTTGTTGCACAATTGCAGTTAAGTTCTGAACTATAGTCTTACTTTGAATAACAATATTGTTTTATACAATAGCCTCAGAATTAGAGAAGTTTGATTGTTACTGAAATTTTGAAGTGAATGCTCAAACAAATTTTTATTTACAATTAGTTTCTGGTTTTAAAGTTAAATCATATATTTTTGCAATATTTTTCTTGTTCGTTTTTTTCAAAGCCTTTTTCTTAAAATTTACTAATTAAATGACACATTTAAGATTTCCTTTTTTTTTTTTTGCTCATTATTGTTGAACTCAAGAGCTGCAATTATGAGAATAGCACTTGATTTTGTATTTGTTTCCACCTTCTTTCTTTGCATCAGGAATATATTCCTCAAACTTTTTACTATCTTATTCATGGCTTTCAGTGTTTCAAAGTATACTCAGAATGCTATAGAATTCTTGTATTATTTGGCAGAAATAGTTTTATTAATGCTTTTATATCAGTCTTAAATCACCAGATTCTTTAGTTTTTGAAAAATTGAAAATATATGTTTGTATCCTATATGAAAAGTCCTATGTAGCTGTTAAATTACTGATGCATAGAACCTTTCCTCACTGGTAGTTTCATGAAGCATGACTTGAATATTCACTAATTAAAATTATTGGAAATGATTGAATCATTTACAAATTATAATTTCTGAAATCGGCAGAATTATAAATAATCGGCTGAATTAGCTCAATTTGTAAATAATAATTTTTACCATGATTCTTATTTTAAAAGTAGTCCATATATGTGGATATGCTGCTCTAGATAATTTGTGAAGAAATTTTTGCGTCATTCATTTTTAATATCTTGTATCTCCCACCGGGGAGCACCTCAGAAATTAGGACGAGAAATTTCCGGTTTTGTGATTAGTTCTCACGGTGGGTGTCGGCTACCTACTATCGATGAATGACGTGCATTCCACGGAAAGGGTTGTACTGTGGCTGGTGATGGCCCTTAAGACTCAACCATAATTTCCGTCAATGTTGCTATCGCGGCGGTCCGATCAATCAGATTTATCCGTGTACCTTAGTGAGGGGTCGGAGTCGTCAGTTAAGGCTATATATGTAGTATAAAGAAAATATTATAATCATCAAAAGCTTCGTGCTCGAGATTTTCAGGAATTTCAGATCTCCACAAGTTCGAAAATATGTTTGTGGCATTATGTCCGTCTGTTTGTTTTCTGTGAGTATGAAACCTCTATATACTTTGAGCTAAACAAATGAAATTTGGAATATGGACGGAGCTATTTTTTTTTATTTTATTATTATTCCTATCAAAGTTTGAATAAAATTCATTCAGAGTAAGTCTGGTGGCATTGCTGTTTGTGTACAAGTGAACTAAATAATTGCAAAATGCAAGAACCAGATCTATGAAATTTGTCAAGTAGCATCTAAAATGTAGATTTTAATCAAATTTTTAATTTGTCAAATGGTTGATCATCTGGCGTTTAATACTTCTGTATGCTTGTAAATGCAATAACTAAAAAAAATGTAACGACTTAAATAAATGAAATTTGGTATGTAATCTCACAACTACAGTTCTACTTCGGCATGCAATTTTGGTTTCCTTCGGTTGGAAAAAAAGATGCATATTCACGGGATAGATTCAGAAAAAATACTAGATTCATGCCAAAGATCTATATTTTATCACTATTGTTCGTCAAAATACAAGACATTCGCAGCCTTATATAAAATTTGTAATTTGATGCAGGGGAAGGAGAATAAGAATTGGATTTGGAGAGTTTGAGGGAAAGTTTCTAGGAAATTTCTACGATTGTTTTTGAAATTGATTTAAAGGATGATAATAATGAAGTCCAAATTTTAAATGTTCTTTTTCCAATATATGTATAATTTTTGTTTGACAACATAAGATGCTTGATCCTCTAAAAATGATACAATATCCTCCAATGAATAACATGTCACAAATCTTTTAAAATTAAAAACGGCCTCTGAAGATAGGTACTTTTTTCAAGTAAATTCAAAACACGGTGTATGTATGCATCTAAAAAAAGGGGAAATAAAATTATAAGCCGTAGTACAATATACAGATGCTTGTTCCTCTAATAAATGGTCCCATAATCCTCTAATAATTATTAAAATCAAGAAAGGGCCTCTAGAAGTAGATTCTTTTTTAAAAAAATTCAAAACAGGGTGTCTCTATGTATCTAAGAAAAGGAAAATGAAATTATAAGCCATAGTATCAAAATCCAATGGAGAAGATAATGCAGAATGCAGCCATCTAAATTCCTGATTTTTAATGACGAAAACCAAGAAAGTCAAAATGGCACTTCTGCAATTAATTTATGTCTTCGCAGGAGGTATTAGGTACAAATAAGAGTGAATACATAAAGTATATTTAACAAGAATAATTCCTTCCAAGTGAGAACTGTCTGACATTCTAATTGCTCCTAATAAATCTAAAGAGTAGTCTCATTGAAGATAAAATTAAAAGCTGCTCAACCCTCGGTTAATGAAAGATAACCAGCAACTACTCTTAATGTTACGTCTTCTCACCGCAGGTATAAAGAGAAACGTAATTAGCTACTTCATTAGCATAGCAGTTGCACGGGAATTCCTAGAATTTTTAGAAGAGAAAAAAATTTCCAAATAGAGACAGAAATTCATTAAGTGTCTGGCTTTTCATCATTTGGCGGATTCTTTCTAACACTCATTCCTTTTTTGAACACTACGACACTCATTAAGTGATATAAACTTACTACGCAACAGATATATAATATTCTTCTTGCTAGAATTGATGGAAATAATGCATTATTGGATTATAAGATGCTAAAACTTATTTCGAATTTGAGTTTATTGAGTTCAACTTATCATAATTATAACCAAGTCATAATTATAGTGAGATATATTATTCCTTTAATGTTTGACATTAAATTAATTATTTCATTTATCAATTAGACAAGTTATTCATTATTTTCTGTAACAAATTGATTTTTTGTTTGTGTGTTTGTAGTAATCAGTTCACTCGTTTTGAAAGTCAGATATATTTTATTTTGATTGAGTACTATCTTCCTAACATATACAATTTAGAATATAAGTTATAGTCTTTATGTATTGGAAGAGGTTTAAGTGTCTTAAAAAGCGTTTTTCAGCGACTGAGAAAACATACGATCTGGTTATTAATAAGTACTATGACATACTTTGTGTACAAAATAAAAAACAAATATTTTAAAATGTTTGCAACATAAAATGCTACATGTTTTCGTTATGGTAGTTGGTTCTCGCCATCCGGATGAGTACAGAAATGTTGTGGGGTCGACTACTTTCTACCGATGACAGGACGTGCTTCCCTTGGGAACGGCTGTACCGTGGCCGTTAATGATCTTTAGGACACAACCTCAGTTTCCGATAATGCTATCGTGGCGATCCGGTTATTCATATTTATCTGGTCTGGTAGGAATAGTCAATTGTGAGTATCAATTCCAACAAATCCAGAAGTTTGCAACCTGAAGACGAGCGTTTCGATCGTTCGAAATTTTGGCGTCATATTATGACGAATATAGTAGGCGGCCGATATGGATATTATAGACGACTGAGGCATAAATGGGAAGGTAAATTCCATGAGCTGCGTTCATTGGACTGATGGACATTCTCATTATGTGGCATTAACGCCTTTGCACGAAGCTAAAGTGAATATGTGATGTGGCGAAGTGAGCACATATGTTTTACTTCGTACTCCTTCGAAAATATCTCTTCCACAGGTATGAAACTCTACCCTCCCCAATACAAGTACTCGATATACTACAGTGTTGAAGAATTATTAAATTGCGGAACTGCAACATCAGAATGCCGTTAATGATATTGTATAGTGATCCTCCACAGACTTCTCAAGAACTTTGAAATATCATGGTCCACTTTATCCACCGACATCCCCCCGATGGATTTCTGGTTCTGGGATTATTGGAATTCTAAAGTACTCATATGGTATCCTCCAGATTAGTCAAAATTGAAAGATATCATAAAACGTAAAGTTATACAGATTCCTCGAAAGATGTCACGTCTTCCTTTGTTTTCAATAAGCTTCCGTAAGCAGTGCGTTATCGTCTACGCACTAATAAAATAATTCTAATAAAAGTCATTTTCCTTTCACTCTTTTGTTTTGTGTTGTTACTATTTTTTTTTACAAAGCTCTTCTTTTCAAATGTTTTAAGTCATCAATTTTGATTGTAAGTGCTAACTAATTGTTGTAAGTGCTAACTAAATATTGTTCTAACATCATTTATGATTTTCCAAGGTGCTGATTAATTTGCACAAGTAAAAAGTCGGTGTTGCTCTTAGAAAATTTCAAAATGTTTTCACTACAAATATCTGTCATCACAATCTCGAGTGTATACCTTCAAATAATAATAATTGAAATTTCCTTTTCATTGGCTGAGTGATTAGGCAGTTAGGGGTTCATATATCGGTGAAGTGTTTTTATGACCACTCTGTATTTTTAGATCAATTAATAAATATATATTTTAATTAAATTGATATTTAATATGAGATCGCCTTACAGTAGGGAATTTTAAAACCTTTGCATAACAAGACACACACAGCATTTGTAAAAATGAAAAATTTGACTAGAAACATTCATTTATTATTATTCTACGAAGAAGAAAACAAATAATTAATTGAAAATTCTGGAATTCAAAGCAAATATCATGAAAGCATGTGGCACAGAAAGTATAATAATAAGGGAATTACTACACAACACATTCATCAAAATGAATATGTCTATGCGTTTTTTAAAAATAAAGTAATTTAAAATTTTAATTTCCTTAGGGGTTTCCAACAGCGCTTCTCAACTTTATTAACTTTTATTTAACAACAAATCTGTAATGAAAATTACTTTCTACTTGTATAATGCTAATAGTAAAACTCCTTTCAAAAATTGTTTTTAATATAAGAGGTACAATCCCGTCAACAAAATAGATAATAATTACGAAATTGAATTTTACATTTTTAATGCAAATAAATATATTATCTTAAGTTAAAAAATGGCCTTCATTCGAAATAATAAACAGGTGTGGGAATACAAAGAAAATGAATACTTAAATTCCTCTATAAATAAATAATTTAATAAATAAAAATATGATTCGTATATAATTACATTTTAGTTGTTTTCACTTAGATTATATTATTGTAAAGGTATTTAGCGTTTGTAGTATTCTTTATTTCTAGATATTATCTTCAAATTGATAAAAAAAATTTCCCAGCACATTTAAACATAAACTAAAAGCACATCTGTAAAGGAAACATCACATTCCTTATAGCATTTTTCATATAAATCTGAATTCCATTTATGGGAAAGAATAACCCTTTTCTCATATATCGATGGTTCTTGGACTCATGGAATCTAACAGATGGTGGATTGGATGGAAAGGAATATATATTATATATTTTCCATATGTGCAGAATAAATAGGATTTGGGGGCATTACTCATACATCCTTCAGCTAAATAGAAGTTGAAATAAAAATTTTGAATTATGTGCAATAAATTTGAAATAATTCTGGGGTAAAAATTAAAGTATATCCATCAAAAGGACTGAAAACGAAAATATTTCCTTTTCCGCATAAAAAACACATATATCAGTTCTATGCAATGAAGATAGAAGGAAATAAGTGACAACAAAAAATAGTTGCTAAAATAGATAGGCATCAGTCTTCATAATAGTTTCCATAGTGTCTTGGAGAGCTATGACATCAACACAAAAGCACTGCGTGTTTTTATAATATTTCCATTATTTTATGTGCATTTTTACATTTATTTATAGTATACATTCTACTCGGGAAAAGTTTGGTTTTCTTTGACCAAAGTTTTGTTTGTCAATGTTGCAACAGACTCACATGGCGAAGAAAATGGATGTCTCTTGAAGTCGAAGAACTCATAAAAATTCCAGTCATTCAATCTTCTATTTGGGTTATTTTGTCAAATCTTTTGTATTTAGCTCTCTATTAATGTAAAGAAAGTTAACACTCATTCAATGCATTATATATATTTTTAATGTTTTACAGCTTAATATGTAATGTAAAATGTAATGATTTTTTCCCTATTGTTTTTCTGTACCAATATACAGTTTCTCTAGAAGGTTCTTTATTATCTGCACGGATCCAATGTCCTTATTGTCGTTGTTTCCTTCGTTCTAGGTGGGGATGGTCTTCGCAGGCCTCATCGAGTTTCCCGCATGGCCTCTGGCTAGGTCAGGTATCCCACAGTACAGTTGCTCTCTTTAAATCAAAGTGTGACGCAAATAATGTTGAGGAAAAAAATTATGTGTTGTATTGTGTGAGCTTCGTCTGTGTTTTATTATCTGTTATCATGTAGAAAAAAGTGTCTTTAATTGTTATTGAACCTGTTCGGCTTTCCACAGTATACTTACTGGCATTTGATTTTCTTTAACATTATATGTTTCTGAACAAAGCATGGCAAAAACGTTATATAAGTTACTATTCCTTAGTATGTTTACTGCCTTCATCCTCTCATTCCTCTTCTTCATTTCTTTCCATTCCCAATACTTCTTGTATTACTTTTTAGTACTTAAAAGACTGAGTGTGACGAGAGTGAAATTGTCCACATCCAACCAAGCCTTCACCTTCTCTAAATATGTAACAAATGGTAAATGGGTACCAGATATCTAACAACCATGAATATCTTTGTCACTTGGGTTCTTAAGCTTTCAACATGACCGTAAAGTTCCAATTAGGTCAGAATCGACGCTTAGGAATGTTCTTCAAATATTTCCAGGCAAGAAATAAAGCAAATAAGGTACCTACTGATATGAATTATTTCTGAGATGCTAGCGTTCTTTTCGAAAACTTGCGCACATTACTACAGGACGATTTTATATCTCAGAGTGGTGACACATAGTAGGAAGTGTACTTTCTGAAATTCTTTATCAGGTGTGTGTTTTAGCCTTAGCTATTCTTTTACTTTGCTAAATTTTAGTTTCTTTCTGAAACGTATGAATTTGCATGAATTCTTAATTTATGTAATGCATATATATATATATAGTAAAAGAATAAATATTTACCTCCCCATTTTGCAACTCACCAATATTCTGGTGAAATCCGAGCCATCTGGAGCATGTATAAAAGTACAAAGAACTTCCTTATAGTAAACAAAAGGATCATTGAAAATCCACTCATTGTGGTTTGAAAAAAGAGTAAAATTCATCCTTGTATTTTGATAAGCCTAAATTATGTTAGATTATGTATGTTATTACTAAATTATATACATATCAAATGAGCCATTATATTGATATTGCCGTGTGACTGAATGCTGGCTACGAGAACTCTTATTATGCATCCAAAATTATTCATCATTTAGTTTATTCCTTATAAATATTTTATTTCTAGTCATTCTTTATTTATAAAAAAGAATTTCAAAAATATCTTCATGTGAAAGCACCTTTTAATAAAAAACACTTTACATACTTTTTGTTAGCGTATTAAAAAGAAGTAAATCTTTATTTTACTAAAAATTTGATAATAAAAAAATTGTAAAAAAGTATTGCGATGATATAATTACTCTTATTAAATTATAAACTTAATCATACTTCTTTTTGTTAAAGTAAAATCTTACACGATCTTAAAACAGGTTTTTAGGAATTTTTCTATGGGTATCCATTTTGACCTGATTTTCTTATTTCCCATTCATTTTTCTTTTATACTACATTTTTTGTACAAAAATTTGTAATTTTTAGAACATTGATAAAATGATGTTTTTATTTTTTATTTCTACTTTTCAGATTTTAATACGCTTTATAATTGATAAATAAACATGTCAAGGAATTCCGTAAAAATATCTTCTCGAAATTCCTACCAGATACAGCCTATCATGTAGGATCAGAATTTAATGAAAATTATTTTTAAGTAATGAATTCTGAAAATAACGGGATACTAAATTGCTGTACAGAACAAAGAACTGTACTAATTTTCAATACATCAATAAAAGAGTGTGAAAAAAACGATTACAATATTCCATCCATTTTAGTATTAAATTTAGAAATCAGGGAAGTTTTAAATAATGTCGAAATTAAAACTGCATTAAGCCTTAAACATAATCATCATACATCATAATAACCATGTAACTTGTTCTATAAATATATGCGAAGTCCCGGAGACTGATTTCATGAATTAAAAGCATAAAGTTATAAATAAGTGTTGTTTGCATACCCCATAGGAAGATTTAGCCATGGCATTCTCGCTCTACAACCTGCAGTTTCTCGAGATGAGATTTTATTTCAAAATCTCAAGTGGAAATCCCTCAGGTGGGTTACAAAGATATGTCTCTCTGATTGAATTGCCAGTGCATATGAAGTTGCGCCACAGTCTGTGAGCTCTCATTTACACGTGCCATCTTGTGGCTTTGTACTTAAATTTGGATTAATGAAAGAATCTAGAAAATTAGCAATGACTCATGCTCCAACTTTTACGGATGTCGAAAGTCCGTGAAAGGCCCTAAAAGAGATTTCCAGAAATATATAAATGGCATTGAATTATTTCGATTTGTTCCAGAAATTTAAGCTACTCATTATACTTAGTTTTAATATTAATTATTTTTATTTTCGTTCTACTTAGGATGAGTTATTGCAAAATCATTTTATGTTACTTTTGCTTCTGAAATAAAATTCTGGAAATTATCGTGTACTGTTTGCTACAATTTTTTTCAGAAAAAAAAATTATTGAAAATTAATTTGGAGCACATACCTCCAAACATTTAAAATACGCTATCATAAATACAATTGATCTTATATAATAATTTTAAATTGTAAACCAGTGTAATCACTATGAAGTGATTTTTTTCCCTTTACTATATTAAATAGGCTCTAAAAATGAAACTTTTTTGTCAAGATAATCTAATTAATTAAACAAATGTCTTTTTTTATTGGAAAAATATGTATTTACAACTTGTAGTATTTGTAGTATTCTTTATTTCTAGATATTATCTTCAAATTGATAAAAAAAATTTCCCGGCGCATTTAAACATAAACTATAATGCAAATCTGTAAAGGAAACATCACATTCTTTATAGCATTTTTCATATAAATCTGAATTCCATTTATTGGAAAGAATAACCTTTTTCTCATATATCGATGGTTCTTGGATTCATGGAATCTAATAGATGGTGGATTGTATGTAAAAGAAAGATATTATATATTTTCCATATGTGCAGAATAAATAGGATTTGGAGGCATTACTCATACATCCTTCAGATAAATATAAGTTGAAATAAAAATTTTGAATTATGTGCATTAAATTTGAAATAATTCTGGGGTTAAAATTAAATTATATCCATCAAGAGGATTGAAAACAAAAATATTTCATTTTCCGCATAAAAACACCATATATCAGTTCTATGCAATGAAGACAGAAGGAAATAAGTGACAACAGAAAATAGTTGCTAAAATAGATAGGCATCAGTCTTCATAATAGTTTCCACAGTGTCTTGGAGAGCTATGACATCAACACAAAAGCACTGCGTGTTTTTATAATATTTCCTTTATTTTATGTGCATTTTTACATTTATTTCTAGCATACTTTCTACTCGGGAAAAGTTTGGTTTTCTTTTACCAAAGTTTGGTTTATCAATGTTGCAACAGACTCAGATGGCGAAGAAATGGGATATCTGTTGAAATCGAAGAACTCATAAAAATTCCAGTCATTTAATCTTCTATTTTGGTCATTTTGTCAAATCTTTTGTATTTAGCTCTCTCCTAATGTAAAAAAAAGTTAACACTCATTCAATGCATTATATATATTTTTAATGTTTTACAGCTTAATATGTAATGTAAAATGTAATGATTTGTTCCCTATTCTTTTTCTGTACCAATATACGGTTTCTCTAGAAGGTTCTTTATTATCTGCACGGATCCTATGTCATTTAGTGTCGTTTTTTCCTTCTTCCTAGCTAGGGATGGTCTTCGCAGGCCTCATCAAGTTCCTCGCATGGCCTCTGGCTAGGTCAGGGTATCCCACAGTATAGTTGCTCTTTTTAAATCAAACTATGACGCAAATAATGTTGAGGAAAAAAATTATAGGTGTTGTATTGTGATGAGATTCGTCTGTGTTTTATTATCTGTTATCATGTAGAATAAAGTGTCTTTAATTGTTATTGAACCTTTTCGACTTCCCACCGTATACTTACTGGATTTTGATTATCCGTAACATTATATAATGTTTTTGAACATAGCATGGCAAAAGTTATATATGTAACGACCCATTTTCTGCTTTCTGCCAGTAACTTCCATACTGCATTCATCCTCTCATTCCTCTTCTTCATATTTTTCCATTCCCAAAACTTCTTGTATTTCTTCATAGTACTTAAAAGAATGAGTATGACGAGAGTGAAATTGTCCACATCCAACCAAGCCTTCACCTTCTCTGAATATGTAACAAGCTGAAGGAAATGGGTACCAGATATCTAACAACCAAGAATATCTTTGTCACTTGGGTTCTTAAGCTTTGAACATGACCATAAAGTTCCAGTTAGGTCGGAATCGACGCTTAGGAATGTTCTTCAAATATTTCCAGGCAAGAAATAACGCAAATAAGGTACCTTCTGATTTGAATTATTTCTGAGATGCTAGTGTTCGTTTCGAAAACTTGCGCACATTACTTCAGGACAATTTTATATCTCAGAGTGGTGATACATAGTAGGAAGTGTACTTTCTGAAACTCTTTATGAGGTGTGTTTTAGCCTTAGCTATTCTTTTACTTTGCTAAATTTTAGTTTCTTTCTGAAACGTATGAATTTGCTTGAATTCTAAATTTATGTAATGCATATATATATATAGTAAAAGAATAAATATTTACCTCCCCATTTTGCAACTCACCAAAATTCTGGTGAAATCCGAGACATCTGGAGCATGTATAAAAGCACAAAGCACTTCCTTATAGTAAACAAAAGGATCATTGAAAATCCACTCATTGTGGTTTGAAAAAAGAGCAAAATTCATCTTTGTATTTTGATAAGCCTAAATTATGTTAGATCATGTCTGTTATTACTAAATCATATACATATCAAATGAGCCCTTATATTGATATTGGCGTGTGACTGAATGCCGACTACGAGAACTCTCATTATGCATCCAAAATTATTCCTCATTTAGTTTATTCCTTATTAATATTTTATTTCTAGTCATTCTTTATTTATAAAAAAGAATTTCAAAAATATCTTCATGTGAAAGCACCTTTTAATAAAAACACTTTATGTGAAGCATACTTTTTGTTAGCGTATTAAAAAGAAGTAAATCTTTATTTTACTAAAAATTTGATGATAAAAAAAATTGTAAAAAAGTATTGCGATGATATAATTACTCTTATTTAATTATAAACTTAATCATACTTCTTTTTGTTAAAGTAAAATCTTACACGATCTTAAAATAGGTTTTTAGGAATTTTTCTATGGGTATCCATTTTGACCTGATTTTCTTATTTTCCATTCATTTTTGTTTTATACTACATTTTTTGTACAAAAATTTGTAATTTTTAGAACATTGATAAAATGATGTTTTTATTTTTTATTTCTACTTTTCAGATTTTAATACGCTTTATAATTGATAAATAAACATGTCAAGGAATTCCGTAAAAATATCTTCTCGAAATTCCTACCAGATACAGCCTATCATGTAGGATCAGAATTTAATGAAAATTATTTTTAAGTAATGAATTCTAAAAATAACGGGATACTAAATTGCTGTACGGAAGAAACAACTGTACTAATTTTCAATACATCAATAAAAGAGTTGAAAAAATCGATTACAATATTCCATCCATTTTAGTATTCAATTTAGAAATCAGGGAAGTTTTAAATAATGTCGAAATTAAAACTATATTCAGCATTAAACATAATCATAATACATCATAATAACCATATAACTTGTTCTATAAATATATGCGAAGTCCCGGAGACTGATTTCATGAAGTAAAAGCATAAAGTTATAAATAATTGTTGTTTGCATACCCCATAGGAAGATTTAGCCATGGCATTCTCGCTCTGCAACCTGCAGTTTCTCGAGATGAGATTTTATTTCAAAATCTCAAGTGGAAATTCCTCAGGTGGGTTATAAAGATTTAATTGCCCTTGCATATAAAGTGCGCCTCAGTCTGAGAGCCCTCATTTGCATGCGACATCTTGTGACTCAGTACTTAAATTTGGATTGATGAAAGAATCTAGAAAATTAGCAATGACTCATGCGCCAACTTTTACGGATGTCGAAAGTCCGTGAAAGGCTGTAAAAGATGTTTCCAGAAATATAAACCATGACATTGAATTATTTCGATTTGTTCCAGAAATTTAAGCTACTCATTATACTTAGTTTTAATATGAATTATTTTTATTTTCGTTCTACTTAGCATGAGTTATTGCAAAATCATTTTATGTTACTTTTGCTTCTGAAATAAAATTCTGGAAATTATCGTTTACTGTTTGATACAATTTTATTTCAGAAAAAAAAATTATTGAAAATTAATTTTTAGCACATACCTCCAAACATTTAAAATATGCTATCATTAACAAAATTGATCTTATATAATAATTTTAAATTGTAAACCAGCGTAATCACTATGAAGTGATTTTTTTCCCTTTACTATATTAGATAAGCTTTAAAAATGAAACTTTTTTGTCATGATAATCTAATTAATTAAACAAATATGTTTATTTTTTTATTGGAAAAATATGTATATAGAAATTTCTAAAACGCTTTCTGTGTAATATTGTTAAGTTAGTGCTTCTTAAATTTTGTGTTCTACAAAGAATGCATGAAGTTATGAAGTTACTACAGGCACTACATCAATATATTATTTGTTTACTTTATTATTTGTCCCATCTTTTGACACCTGAGATGTAGAGATGCCCTCTTCCAGTATGGTGGTTATGGTGGCTGTTATATGCGCCACCATTCTTCGTTTATAATAGTGGTTTTCGCTTCTTGGGTGGATACAATAAGTCTTTGGAATCAGGTTACCTCCATTTCCTTGGTAGGGGGTGCTTCTTATAAAAAGAATCGTATCGTGGCTATAATAGCATCATATTCAATCTTAATTCCTGCCTTCATGCTTTTAACTACGACGATCATTCAATTCATCCTGGATGCAAAGCAAGGGCTGGAGTAATTTCAATGTATTTATCTCTGCCATGTTCTTCTGGAGTGCGTCACAAGCACATGATAAAAAGTCACCGGATAAGTACGTAGTTTCTCTCTTCTTTGGAATATCTAGAAATGTTGGTGTGACCATATCCTGATTATGGATTGTACCTTCAAGTAAAGATTACTATATGGATTGATCATAATTATTTTGAAAATTTTCTTAAGAAGTGTATGATAATTGTGATGGGCAATCATTCAATTTCTGGTTACATGACAGTGAGATGTGATTTCGTTGGAATTTCCACTGTCAAAACGTTGTAACCACTCATTTTCCATTTCATTTCAACTTTCTTCGGGTATCTAACGAACATAATATTCAGACCTCTCCTATTTGTATTCCGCTGTCTCTTAGTATAGTCTTCTGATGACGGTAGGAATGACTGATGACTATTTATGTCGGAATGAAAATAGAAAGTTTTAGGAATGTAGTTAAATTCAGGATGAATTTTTTAAAAATCTTCCGAAAATAGTTATACTTTTGAATTTTTGCAAAAAAAAAAAAAATCTATGAAACCAAAATACACCAATTAAATGGCAAAATTTTCTTAAAAAATTGTTAGAAAGGTCTTTTTTGGATTAAAAATAGTTATAAAGCAAAAACCTTCTAGTTTAAATGTTTATTAAATGATTTGCTTAAAACTTTGCACATAGTTCTAAAAATATATTATCTAGCTCCTGAACTTAAAAATAAGATGGATTTCCCTCCATTCTTTAAATGTTATGGTTCGACAGATGAACAACACGAAATTTTCAATTTTTTTCACATTGTGAAGCACTAAAACAACTATAAAATCTTTGTAAATGAATAGACTGCTTATTCCCTTGTTCAGGATTACCAAAACATATTGGAAAATTATGATACAAAATTTGAACCAAAAATATGTATTGGATTTTAATTTATGAGTGTTTTTATGAGAAAATTCTCTCAAAATTTGAAAAAATAGCATCCAAAGTTGTAAAATTCTATTAAAACGTATGCAAATGCTAATATAAAAATCAGTATAATTTCTCAAAAAATAGACCTAGAAACAAAATTCTAACGATTTTACAAAGAAATCTGTTCAAACATTAAGAATAATAAATATTTTTTTTAAAAAACCACAATTTTGCAAAAAAAAAAAAAAAAAAAAAAAAGATTTTTTTTCAATGTAGTTATTTTACATAAACTCAATGTATAAACCGCAATAAAGAACCCAGAATTAATAACAAAACTTCTAAATGAATACACAAGCACAAAAAAAGAAATAACACTGCCTTGTTTCTCTGCCAGAATCTCAATTTTAAATGGATATTTTGTGATTTCTTCAAACCGTTTTCTGAACTTAGAATTGCACTTCAGAGTGATATAAATGCCTTCAAATAAATAGCACATGTAAAAATTTTATTCAATAAAAATAAACATTTGTTTTCATTAGATGCATTTAAACAGCAAAATCACGCAGTCGATTTCTGATTATTTTTTTTAAATATGAGTGAATAAAAATGGAAAGTTAAATCAAATTCATAAAAATATTTCCAGCAAAGTAATTCAATATTTCGTAATCATCAAGAATGATTTTAATTTACAAGCTGAGCATAAAAAGAATTCTCGGATTTTAAATAATACCACTTAGATAGTTTGAAAACAATAACATCTGGAGCAATCAGCTTATTTATTTGAATAAAATTTTTTAAAAACCCAATTTTATTTCCAATTGAAAACTGTTCGTGTAGATTAAATATGATATTCCTCTCTTGAAATAATGAGATTGGAAAACATTGTTTCCAATTGTGCTATGAAGAAAATATTATGGTATGAAAATAAAAATTGAAATTCATTGAAATAAAAAAGCTAAACACAATTAAATTTGATGATAATTCGTTAGATAAGCAATCATTTCATAAAGAAGATTGCCTTCAATTATTTTTCTGGAAATCTGAACTTCTTATTTTGTAGAAATTATTTCCTTTCATAATCAGAAATTATTGATTCATCCTTTTCACTGTTTATTTCTGTACAATGATAATATGTTTTATGAATAAGTGGCAAAGATTGAAAACGACATCTTTATTGCAGAAAATAAAATAAAAACGAGTGGGTTTTCTACTTTATCAAATGACCAGTAATTATCTACTCCGTTGCGTCGATATTAATAATAACAACGACAGACACTATTCATTTTTTAAAATAATATTTGAATAATATTTTTGTTGTTGATTATTTTTTTAGCACATGCATATAAAGTTACAAAATTATTTTCCCTATAAGATATTAATTAAATTTCATTTCAGCTCTTGTGATATGATGTGGACGGACATTGCTACTTAACCTTGACTAACCTTGTGGACTAGATTTCCTTCTTATTCATCCAATGTGTATATTGTTGTGTATATTATCGTATTCCTCCGACGTGTATATACTAGTTCTATGACCAGTGTGTGTACGGCGAAAAAAGTATAACAAGTTCTATAACGGATAATAAGATTCCTTTATAGAACTTACATCCGTTCATTTTACAAGAAAACTCGAAGTAAACACTCAGCTAAAGTGTTCGCAATTACAGTATTTGCAGAAATTAGTACTGTTTCTGCACAGTAGTATACAGAAAATATCTGATTAAATGGAAATACAGCACAACAGTATAAAACTACTGGAGAGCTCAAAACTCTAAAAATAGAATTCAGAGTCGTATGTTCGCTTCTCCTTATGTACCTTCCGTAACAGCGTATGGAATTTTTAAGAAGGATGTTCGCATCTCGGCTACTAATAGAGATATCACCAACAATTTTGTATTTTCTAATGGCATTATTTTTATTGTTAAAGTCGCCAAGGGATTATAAAGCTTTCCGCCAAGGCTATGATTTATTGATTTGGTAACCATTAAAAACGTTTATAAATTTTCCCTAGCTAAGAAGGGAAACAATATTTGTTCCCTGCTTAACTATATATATTTCAGTTTATTTTCTAGAAGTACACTAAAGCAGATAAAACCCAGGAAGGAAAGACCTATAAATACTATGGTACTATTTATTTGATGCATTTATAATTCGCTCCGTATTCGCGAATTTCATGAAAAAAGGAAAACAAAGCAAGGAAAATATCTTTCATAATCCCCGGATTAATATATTTTGCAGTTTCTAATATGTCTACAACCTGATATTTCAATTTTCGTATTTTTACAATACTTTGTTATTGTATTTGTTGTCGTGTCTATGCATACAGTGCTAGTGCAAAAGATTAGAGTCCTCCAAAAGCCTTGGTGACAAGATCTGCAAGTTCTGGAGCCCGATGGCTATGGAGGATTTCGATTGGGAGTGCTCCAAGTTGAAAGAGAGAAAGAGGGCAGTCAAAAACATGATCTGGAGTTAGTTGCGAATGGGGACAGTACTTGCAGATGGGATAGGATTTTATATTGGTTCGTGAGATCTTCATGCCTTTGAAATATCCACTGCGTAGCCTAGCTATTGTAGAGGAAAGGTTTCTTGGGCAGTTTAGATCGGGGATTGTTGCCTTGCCAAGATGCTGGTTGTAGATCCTTTGCCTGGCGGCAGCATTCGCATCTGCTCAGGTGACTACTCGAGGTTGGTCTTCGTCGCTGGCTTCCTTTGCAAGGGCATCTGCACATTCGTTCCCCTCAATTCCAACATAAGCTGGGATCCACTGGAGAGTGTACTATATATTTAGTAAATGGAGAAGGGTATTAATTTCTTGCATTATTGTTGTTTTACCGTTATGTATGACTTCGAGTGCTGATTTTGAGTCTGAGAAAATCGCAATTTCTTTTATTGAGTCGTTTAGAGAATGGGAGCGAAAATGGGTAAGAGCCTCTTTAATAGCGATGAATTCGCTTGTGAAGTTTGAAGCAAATTGACCAGTGGGTATTTTGAGTCTGACAAATACTTTCAATATGACAATACTTTCGTTGATATATTTAAATAGTTACCATAAGTAAATCAAACACATGCTTAAATGTTCTTTTTATCCATATAAAGTATTGTAATAAAGACTCTAGCATTGGCAGTGTAGTAGTAGTAAATATTTCCGGGATTTTCAATATTAAAATGTAAATCAATCTTATTTTTAAACAGTTTTCTCTATATTGAAAAATAATCTACCTTTGAATCAACAAATACAATGTTGGATTTGGTGAATAAGAGTATTATATCCATAAAAAGCAGAATCGGCATTTTGTCCAAGCATAAATTATTATCATTCGGCATTTTGTCCAAGCAAGCACTTATTTATCATTTTCGTAAAAGCATCAAGTAAAGTAAATTATATGTATAATAATTTGTGGCTAATTAAATTAATACAACTAAATGTCCGCAAATATTTAGCGAAAATAGCAACTTGATAAATATTTTTTTATTTATTTTTATTTTTACATTTCGGTTTTATTTATACAAACGTCTTCGACTTGCAAAATAAAATATTTGGCTAGAAAATAGCCGTTTCGATAAAATTCTGGACTGAAGAGAGATCCTAGCATTGTCACACACACTGCCTTCGTCACGTTTCTGCTTACTATTGTTCTATATAAATTAATAAACAGTAAAATTTAATTATTATTAAAATTTAACATTTTAATGTACTTATAGAATAATTATGTTGCATCTGAAAATGGAATCAATCATATGATAAAGATATCAATCAACTCTATTCTCTATAGTTTTTTCCCCCAGGGAAATAGCGTTGAGTGCTAATGTATTGAACTGGTAAAATATCGGATATATATACACACCCACCCACAAACACATCATTGTTTTCTTTGACTATACCGAATAAGCTTTACGCATTCAATAGTTTGCACTTATATCAAAGATATAAAGGGTTGCTGTAGCCTGATGGTAAGGTTTAAGA
The DNA here is from genome assembly GCF_947563725.1 of Argiope bruennichi. NCBI lineage: Eukaryota > Metazoa > Arthropoda > Arachnida > Araneae > Araneidae > Argiope > Argiope bruennichi. The sequence goes on along the minus strand of NC_079152.1, from coordinate 110,084,902 downwards.
TTTAATACAGAAGGTTATTTAAAAGATTTAATTCGGAGTTCGATTACATCGAAGAACCGCCCTGTAAAGCATCTGTAGAGCACACTAAATCTGTTGGAATTAAATATTCTACCACCTGTATGATGTGATTTATTGGAGGAAGATGCGGTAGCTTAGATTCAAACAGCTAAAACAGCTCTAATGTTGCTTCGGAATCAGACATTAATAAAATTAAACTAAATTAAACAAATATATACGAATTCACAAAATTTGATGAAATTAGAAAATAAAGCATTCTTTTCTATACATGCATACTACAATAGCATAATAAACTATAATACATTTAAACCAACCTATATAGCATAAAAATAGAAAGAAAAGCTCGGGTAATACTTTCTCTTACTTTCACAAAAACATTGCTTTATCGTTGGATGAAGGAAAGATTCTTGTATAGCTTTTAATGCAAGAAAATAATGGGAGAAAAAAGATATTCAGAATCGTTTAAGAATTCCAATTCTGAAAAGTTAACTTCATTTTATAATTCCAAAACTTTTCAGAAATCTCACGAAGAAATCATTCGAGGGTTCATAATTTACTGAGTTACAAACAGAAGAATTGCTAGATTCGCGATAAAGTCAGGAGTAAGTTGTTTTAATGCCCCCGGGCATTTCTTTTTGGATGAAGTTAAAATGAATCCCCAAAGTTTGTTTCTAACAGACTTTCCGAATTCAATAACCAAAAAGTCTTTCAAGCAAGAAAGCTTGGGTAAAATTCAACTATTTATTTCTCATCTTTGTCAAAAAAAAAAACAACATATGTAGCTAATCTAAAATAAAAAAAATGGCTATATTTATAGATAAATATGTTAATAACAAGTAAATCAGTTTGCAAACATATTTGAAGGAAATACTTTTAGTTCAATGTTTAAAAAAAACGCATGCCGTATAATCAAAACTAACGATTATTGAACGTTAAATTTCTTGTTCATTATTATAAGCTGTAATTATATATATATAATTTGCGACACAAAATCGATTGAATAGCATGATAATTTGTGAAAGCTGATAGATCTCAAAATAAGTATTGTTGAAAATGTTGACTATTGCATAACTACAGCATAACTTATCAAAATAATGGAAAATAAGTAGATTTAGTACGAATCCTTTATTAGTATGGTGTAGGACCGCCTCTGGCATGTAATACAGCTTGGATTCGCCCAAGGAATCGATTCATACAAGTGATGAAGGTTTAGAGGAATATTGTACCATTCTTCCTGGAGATATTGTGAACGTTCTGGGAGAGATACCGGTGGAGGATATCGATTCCGCATTGAAAGCTTTAAAATATACCATAACGATTCAATTATATTGAGGTTGGGTGACTGTGCAGATCATGGATTGATTATAATCATTTTGAAAATTTTCTTAAGCAGTGTATGATAATTGTGATGGGCAATCATTCAATTTCTGGTTACATGACAGTGAGATGTGATTTCGTTGGAATTTCCTCTGTCAAAACGTTGTAACCATTCATTTTCCATTACATTTCAACTTTCTTCGGGTATCTAACGGACATAATATTCAGACCTCTCCTATTTGTATTCCTCTGTCTCTTAGTATAGTCTTCTGATGATGGAAGGAATGACTGATAACTATTTCTGTCGGAAGGAAAATAGAAAGTTTTAGGAATGTAGTTAAATTCAGGATGAATTTTTAAAAAAGCTTCCGAAAATAGTTATACTTTTGAATTTTTTCAAAAAAAAAAAATAACTATGAAACCAAAATGCACCAATTAAATTGCAAAATTTTCTTAAAAAATTGTTAGAAAGGTCTTTTTTTGGATTAAAAATAGTTATAAAGCAAAAACCTTCTAGCTTAAATGTTTATTAAATGATTTGCTTAAACTTTTGCACATAGTTCTAAAAATATATTATTTAGCTGCTGAACTTAAAAATAAGATGCATTTCCCTCCATTCTTTAAATGTTATGGTTCGACTGATAAACAACACAAAATTTTTTCACATTGTGAAGCACTAAAATAACTATAAAATCTTTTTAAATGAATAGACTGCTTATTCCCTTGTTCAGGATGACCAAAACATATTGAAAAATTATGATACAAAATTTGAACCAAAAATATGTATTGGATTTTAATTTATGAGTGTTTTTATGAGAAAATTCTCTCAAAATTTGAAAAAATAGCATCCAAAGTTGTAATATTCTATTAAAACGTATGCAAATGCTAATAGAAAAATCAGTGTAATTTCTCAAAAAATAGACCTAGAAACAAAATTCTAACGATTTTACAAAGAAATCTGTTCAAACATTAAGAATAATAAATATTTTTTTAAAAACCACAATTTTGTGTAAGGTTCACTTTGTGTATCGATGAAAGAATTGTAATCGTTTAGCTTATGTTAACTTGTGAAAACGAATGTTGGCAACAGATGTTTGGTTGTCGATGTTCGCCATGGTTGTAACCTACGCATATGCTTTACCACAATAATAGATTTTTATTTTTCTAATTAAGAACTCTTTCTTAACATTTAAATTTCAAGAGGCTAATTATAAATCAGCCTTATATGGCGCAGCCGGAATCTAATGGACTTGCAAAGGTAATTTCAAATAATATTTTCGAAAAAAACATCGCACTAGTTAAGCCTTCTTTGGAACTTTCAGAATCCTCGCCAAGGAATGATAATCTCGCCAAGATTGTTTCTGCCTGAACGTATTCCAAAAATCGCCCACGCATAGTAAGTGAAGTTTATGAGATACTTTATATACTTACGTTTTACTTGTGATAAAACTTTTTACAAATCAGTGCGAGTATTCTAACGAATGTTGAATATTGATTTCGCATTACCTTCAAAAAAATTATTCTGTTTGCAAAATTTATTGCTCGCTTTATAAACAAGAACATCGCCAAGCAATCTTCGCTTTTTAAACAAGAACGTCGCCAAGCAATCTTCGCTAATTTATTTCGTTCGTCAAGAACAGTGAACAGAAATAAAAAATATGTCAACAAAAGATGATATCATTTTTAATTCTTTAGACTCGCAACCGCTACAAACTTTAACGATAGTTCAACTGAAAAAAGAATTACGTTTCAGAAATCTTTCGCTAACTGGAAATAAGAATGAACTAATTTTGCGTATTGTAGAGGATAATACTAAAAGAAATAGTGAAGGAACTTTGGAAGAATTAAATGTTCTTCGAGCGCAGAATCTTAATAACGTTGAAGAGGCAATTTCTGATAATGCACATTTATTGACAGAGATTGAATCTCTGCGAAAACAAGTAGAACGTTTAAGTAATTCTTCTACACAATCGCCACTTCCTATGCCTCCGCCCTCTCAAATAGATCCGAATATCGCAGCTATTCTTTCTACATTAATGGAAACGCAAAAGCAAATTTTAGAAAGACAAGTAAATCCAAATGTGATTCAAATCACATCTACAAATGACACTGCAAATTCAATCCAAATATTTAAAGGTGATATAATTGAAAATGCACTTGAATGGTTAAAGGAAGTTGAAAGAATTTCAACTTTAGCTAACTGGTCCGACGAATTAAAATTAACTAATGCTATTTCTCGCCTCTCAGGATCTGCAAAAAATTGGCAATTAACTACAGGAAAAAATTTTAATGATTGGATTACTTGGAAAAATGCTCTCGCCTCAAGATTTAAAAGGCGTATTACAATGCAAGAATTTTTGGCTCACCAAAGTGAACGAAAGTTGAGGCATAATGAAAGTTTAGTAGATTATATTTATTCAAAAGACGCTCTTTTGGAAAAAGCTCCCTTCACCATTCCCCAACCTGACCGTATTTCTATGATCATAGGTGATATTACCGAGGAAAAATGGCAAATTGCATTAGCTACTCAAAATACGAATACTGTTGAAGAATTAATTGACAGGGCAACTGCACTTGATGCTATTCGCAGTGCAAAACAAGAGCATAAGAAACATTCTCCGAAATCTCAAATTCGATCTTATACACATGATGAACAACGTCGTAAATACAATCCAGTAACTGACGATGTTCGTGATATTACTTGTTGGAGATGTGGAAACAAAGGCCATGCATCTTTTATGTGCAGTTTACCACCTCCTCCACGTGGTTCAACCATAGCTCAACCAAGAAACACGTCACGACAAAATCAATATACCAACAGTCAAACTAATGTCCAAATCCCATCTTCTAGCAGTTCAACTAGTTCTGATAATAACGCAGTCAAAACTATAAGTTTGAACTCTTCAAATTCCCGCCGCAACAACAACAATCGCAACTCCACATCTGGAAGATCTACAACCGCAAATAGTGCAAATAATAATTCCATAAATTGTATTAGAACTGAAACTAACAGACGTGCCTTAATACCTGTTATTATCAACAATGATACAGAAATTCAAGCCCTCTGTGATCCATGTGCAGATATCACAGTCATTCAACAATCTTGTGTTCCAAATGATATTGTTATTAACCCGTGGACTGATGGACAGTTCCAAGTTGTTGACCATGAAATAAAGCCAATAGGTTGGATTTCTTTAAACATAATTGTTGGTAATTTGGAACATATGATGCCTAAAATTGGAGTGTGCACCCAGCTTCCATTTAAGCTTATTTTAGGATTCGATTGGCAACAACAAGTTCAAGCTAGATGCACTTACGACCCTAATGGCTCATTATGTATTTCTACTCCAACTTCATTTCATTTGTACGAATGTATTCATGCTTCGAAACCCAGCATCAACTGTGTCTCTCTTCATCCACCCTCACTACCATCATTAGATGATGTTACTTTGCCAGAAGCAGCACCCAATATAATTTCATCCGAAACAAACCTTATCCCTAAATCCGCAGGACTCTCTACAACTCAACAAGCTCAACTTGATGCAGTAATTGGAAAATTTACTGATGTTTTTTATTCGAATGATGATAACATTGGACTATGTCCATATGTGGAATTCAAAATCGAATTGCGACATGAAAAACCTATTAGATGTAGACCTTATAGACTTTCAGAGCCTGATCGCCAGTTTCTAAAAACGCAAATTGAAAAATGGTTAAAACAAGGAATTTGCCGTCATTCCAACTCACCGTACGCAGCACCAGCTTTCATTGTAGAGCAGCCCTTTCATGAAAGTACTCCTAGGCGAGTTGTGGTAGATTTCTCTCGCACTATTAATCCTATCGCAAATATTGATCCGCATCCAATCGACCAAATGGAAGACGTTATTCAACGCATGGCAGGCAAGAGCTACAATTCTAAAATGGATGTAAAATCTGCATTTCACTGCATTCCCATAAGAGACATTGACAACTACAAAACTGGATTTGTCACTCCTGACGGACATTATGAATTTCTTCGAATGCCTTTTGGTGTCACAAATGGCCCATCTACAATGACAAGAGCGATTAAATTAGCCTACAATCATCTGGCAGACCACAATGTCAACACATACATTGATGATATATCAACTTCTCATGATGACTTCAATTATCATCTCAAAGTGATATATAAAATCTTTGAAGCAACTCAAAAAGCTGGCTTCAAGCTGACACGAGAAAAAACGCAATTTGCAGTATCAGAAATAACTCTTTTTGGTCGAATTATTTCTCAAGATGGTGTTCGTCCTGATCCGGAACGCATAGCAGCAATTGAACGTTATCTAACTCTCAAATCAATTCATGAAGTCCGTAGTTTCCTTGGATTTGCTAATCAGTTTCGTAAGTATATTCGTAACTATGCTGTTATTGCTAAACCTTTAACAAGCGTTTTAAAAGGTTTAGAAAAGAAGACCAACAATGCTCCCATAGTTTTAACAGATGACCAACAGCGTACATTTGAATCTTTAAAAACTGCAATTACTACTGCTCCAATTCTTTCGTATTTCAAACAAGGATTACAAACCTTTGTAGAAACTGATGCATCTTATTCTGGACTAGGAGCAGTTTTATCTCAAGAACAGAATGGAAAGCGTCGTGTCATTGAATATGCTTCACGTACCTTAAAAGATGCTGAAACACGCTACCACAGTAATGAACTGGAATGTACTGCTGTACATTGGGCCCTAACTGAAAATTTTCGACTCTATCTCCTAGGTCACAAGTTTCAACTCATCACAGACAACTATACAACCGCTTATGTAGTTGCAAAATCTGCAATTAATCGAAAATTTGCACGATATTTAGTGGATTTGGCTCAATTTGATTTCACAACTGAGCACAGACCCGGAAAGCAAAATGTCATCGCTGATCACCTTTCACGTTTCCCAACACCACCTGTTTGTTTAACAGTTACTGCAAGTTATGAATCAGACATTTGTGTGAAACAGAAAAGAGATGACTTTTGTCAGTATATTTTTCGCTTACTCAGAGAAAAATATCCAAACAAAAGGACAATGTCAATCATATGCAATTATAATATCGATAACAACACTCTTGTGCGAGTTAAAGATAATAATTCGAAATCTGTAGTAGTGATTCCTAAGGCAATGAGAGAGAAAACTCTGATCGCTTGTCACGATGATGTTGGACATATGGACGCAAAAAAAACTCTTCACAATTTGCAATTACGTTATTGGTGGCCAAATATGCGCAAGGACTGTAAAGCATATGTTCGAAGCTGTCATAAATGCCAAATTGTCAACCGACGTACTGCTAATGCCTATGGTCTTTTGCAGCAATTGCCGATTCCATCCACACCTTGGGAAATTGTATCTGCTGACCACATAATCTGTTTGCCAGAAACAAGAAATGGAAATACAAATATGCTTGCCCAAATTGACCACGCCACACGCTATGTAATTGCAACACCTTCTGCATCTCTTGCCGCTCATACAGTGACTGATGCTCTGTATCATAATATAATACTTAGATATGGACCGCCAAATATGTATTTATCAGATGGAGGAACAGCATTTACCGCACGTCACACTCAGCGGTTTCTTCAAAAATATGGAATCACACAATCAACGACACCACCTTATTCACCACAAGCTAATAGTATCGTTGAACGAGCCAACGGCATCATTGTGTCCTCTTTGAAAAAAATGATTGACAAAAACCCGAATAAATGGGACGAATTACTTCCAAATGCCTTACTCGCAATTAACACCACAAAACAAAATTCTACTAAGAAATCGCCATTTTATTTACTTCATGGATATGAGCCACGCCTTCCACGGGAACTTCACATTGGTAGCTTCATAGATGACACGCCACGTGAAGACCAACTAGACCTTTTAACTTTGGCCAGGGCCGAAGCAGCAAATAATGTGTATGAAACACATTTGGAGAACAAGAAACGATTTGATCTCCATCGCAGATCCCATTCCTTCAAGGCAGGAGATCTCGTATTGTACGACTGGCCGAAAAAAGGAGATCACAAACTTTCTCCTATTTTCAAAGGACCATTTGTGATTATACGTCCAGTCGGGGCCGTGTGCTACGAGATCAAGTCTACAACACAGCAGAACAAATTTATCAAGGTTGTCCACGTACAACATCTTCGCCCTTACTTTAAACGAAATTCACCAACCATCGAGGAAAGCAGCACAGACGAAGAGAATGAGAGACACTGAGCCATCATCAAAAAGATATTAACTGGTCTGTGTTCCCCAGAGACTTGAACTATGATTTCATCAAAAACTTTGTTTCTTTTATTTTTACGCTTCAATTTAAAATTTCTTCTGTCTGTCTAAATTTTATATTGAGCGGGGCCGAATGTAAGGTTCACTTTGTGTATCGATGAAAGAATTGTAATCGTTTAGCTTATGTTAACTTGTGAAAACGAATGTTGGCAACAGATGTTTGGTTGTCGATGTTCGCCATGGTTGTAACCTACGCATATGCTTTACCACAATAATAGATTTTTATTTTTCTAATTAAGAACTCTTTCTTAACATTTAAATTTCAAGAGGCTAATTATAAATCAGCCTTATATTTGCAAAAAAAAAAAAAAGATTTTTTTTCAATGTAGTTATTTTACATAAACTCAATGTATAAACCGCAATAAAGAACCCAGAATTAATAACAAAACTTCTAAATGAATACACAAGCACAAAAAAAGAAATAACACTGCCTTGTTTCTCTGCCAGAATCTCAATTTTAAATGGATATTTTGTGATTTCTTCAAACCGTTTTCTGAACTTAGAATTGCACTTCAGAGTGATATAAATGCCTTCAAATAAATAGCACATGTAAAAATTTTATTCAATAAAAATAAACATTTGTTTTCATTAGATGCATTTAAACAGCAAAATCACGCAGTCGATTTCTGATTATTTTTTTTAAATATGAGTGAATAAAAATGGAAAGTTAAATCAAATTCATAAAAATATTTCCAGCAAAGTAATTCAATATTTCGTAATCATCAAGAATGATTTTAATTTACAAGCTGAGCATAAAAAGAATTCTCGGATTTTAAATAATACCACTTAGATAGTTTGAAAACAATAACATCTGGAGCAATCAGCTTATTTATTTGAATAAAATTTTTTAAAAACCCAATTTTATTTCCAATTGAAAACTGTTCGTGTAGATTAAATATGATATTCCTCACTTGAAATAATGAGATTGGAAAACATTGTTTCCAATTGTGCTATGAAGAAAATATTATGGTATGAAAATAAAAATTGAAATTCATTGAAATAAAAAAGCTAAACACAATTAAATTTGATGATAATTCGTTAGATAAGCAATCATTTCATAAAGAAGATTGCCTTCAATTATTTTTCTGGAAATCTGAACTTCTTATTTTGTAGAAATTATTTCCTTTCATAATCAGAAATTATTGATTCATCCTTTTCACTGTTTATTTCTGTACAATGATAATATGTTTTATGAATAAGTGGCAAAGATTGAAAACGACATCTTTATTGCAGAAAATAAAATAAAAACGAGTGGGTTTTCTACTTTATCAAATGACCAGTAATTATCTACTCCGTTGCGTCGATATTAATAATAACAACGACAGACACTATTCATTTTTTAAAATAATATTTGAATAATATTTTTGTTGTTGATTATTTTTTTAGCATATGCATATAAAGTTACAAAATTATTTTCCCTATAAGATATTAATTAAATTTCATTTCAGCTCTTGTGATATGATGTGGAAGGACATTGCTACTTAACCTTGACTAACCTTGTGGACTAGATTTCCTTCTTATTCATCCAATGTGTATATTGTTGTGTATATTATCGTATTCCTCCGATGTGTATATACTAGTTCTATGACCAGTGTGTGTACGGCGAAAAAAGTATAACAAGTTCTATAACGGATAATAAGATTCCTTTATAGAACTTACATCCGTTCATTTTACAAGAAAACTCGAAGTAAACACTCAGCTAAAGTGTTCGCAATTACAGTATTTGCAGAAATTAGTACTGTTTCTGCACAGTAGTATACAGAAAATATCTGATTAAATGGAAATACAGCACAACAGTATAAAACTACTGGAGAGCTCAAAACTCTAAAAATAGAATTCAGAGTCGTATGTTCGCTTCTCCTTATGTACCTTCCGTAACAGCGTATGGAATTTTTAAGAAGGATGTTCGCATCTCGGCTACTAATAGAGATATCACCAATAATTTTGTATTTTCTAATGGCATTATTTTTATTGTTAAAGTCGCCAAGGGATTATAAAGCTTTCCGCCAAGGCTATGATTTATTGATTTGGTAACCATTAAAAACGTTTATAAATTTTCCCTAGCTAAGAAGGGAAACAATATTTGTTCCCTGCTTAACTATATATATTTCAGTTTATTTTCTAGAAGTACACTAAAGCAGATAAAACCCAGGAAGGAAAGACCTATAAATACTATGGTACTATTTATTTGATGCATTTATAATTCGCTCCGTATTCGCGAATTTCATGAAAAAAGGAAAACAAAGCAAGGAAAATATCTTTCATAATCCCCGGATTAATATATTTTGCAGTTTCTAACATGTCTACAATCTGATATTTCAATTTTCGTATTTTTACAATACTTTGTTATTGTTGTTGTTGTCGTGTCTATGCATACAGTGCTAGTGCAAAAGATTAGAGTCCTCCAAAAGCCTTGGTGACAAGATCTGCAAGTTCTGGAGCCCGATGGCTATGGAGGATTTCGATTCGGGGTGCTTCAAGTTGAAAGAGGGAACCGATAATGGCCTGGCAGTCAAAAATATGATCTGGAGTTAGTTGCAAATGGGGATAGTACTTACAGATGGGATAGGATTTTATATTGATTCGTGAGATCTTCATGCCTTTGAAATGTCCAGTACGTAGCCTAGCTATTGTAGAGGAAAGGTTTCTTGGGCAGTTTAGATCGGGGATTGGTGCCTTGCTAAGATGCTGGTTGTAGATTCTTCGCCTGGCGGCAGCATTTGCATCTGCATCGGTGACTACTCGAGGTTGGTCTTCGTCGCATGCTTCCTTTGCAAGGCACATTCGTTCCTTTGCATCTGCAGATTCGTTCCCCTCAATTCCAACATGAGCTGGGATCCACTGGAGAGTGCAAGGTATATTTAGTAAATGGTGAAGGGTATTAATTTCTAGCGTTATTGTTGTTTTATCGTTATGTATGGCTTCGAGTGATGATTTTGTGTCTGAGAAAATCACAATTTCTTTTATTGAGTCGTTTAGAGAATGAGAGCGAAAATGGGTAAGAGCCTATTGAATAGCGATTAATTCGCTTGTGAAGTTTGAAGCAATTTGACCAGTGGGTATTTTGAGTTTGACAAATACTTTCAATATGACAATACTTTCATTGATATATTTAAATAATTATCATAAGTAAATCAAACCCATGCTTAAATGTTCTTTTTATCCATATAAAGTATTGTAATAAAGACTCTAGCATTGGCAGTGTAGTAGTAGTAAATATTTCCGAGATTTTCCATATTAAAATGTAAATCAATCTTACTTTTAAACAGTTTTCTCTATATTGAAAAATAATCTACCTTTGAATCAACGAATGCAATGTTTAATTTGGTGAATAAGAGTATTATATCCATAAAAAAGCAGAATCGTCATTTTGTCCAAGCAGAAAACACTTACTTATCATTTTCGTAAAAGCATCAAGTAAAGTAAATTATAAGTATAATAATTTGTGGCTAATTAAATTAATGCAACTAAATGTCCGTAAGTATTTAGCGAAAATAGCACCTTGATAAATATTTTTAATTTTTTTTTTTTTACATTTAGGTTTTATTTATACAAACGTCTTCGACTTGCAAAGTAAAATATTTGGCTAGAAAATAGCAGTTTCGATAAAATTCTGGACTGAAGAGAGATCCTAGCATTGTCACACACACTGCCTTCGTCACGTTTCTGCTTAGTATTGTTCTATATAAATTAATAAACAGTAAAATTTAATTATTATTAAAATTTAACATTTTAATGTACTTATAGAATAATTATGTTGCATCTGAAAATGGAATCAATCATATGTTAAAGATATCAATCAACTCTATTCTCTATAGTTTTTTCCCCCAGGGAAATAGCGTTGAGTGCTAATGTATTGAACTGGTAAAATATCGGATATATATACACACCCACCCACAAACACATCATTGCTTTCTTTGACTACACCGAAGCTTACGCATAAGCTTTACGCATTCTATAGTTTGCACTTATATCAAAGATATAAAGGGTTGCTGTAGCCTGATTGTAAGGTTTAAGCTTTAGGACAGAAGGTTATTTAAAAGATTTAATTCGGAGTTCGATTACATCGAAGAACCGCCCTGTAAAGCATCTGTGAGCACACTAAATCTGTTGGAACCAAATATTCTACCACCTGTATGATGTGATTTATTGGAGGAAGATGTGGTAGCTTAGATTCAAACAGCTAAAACAGCTCTAATGTTGCTTCGGAATCAGACATTAATAAAATTAAACTAAATTAAACAAATATATACGAATTCACAAAATTTGATGAAATTAGAAAATAAAGCATTCTTTTCTATACATGCATACTACAATAGCATAATAAACTATAATACATTTAAACCAACCTATATAGCATAAAAATAGAAAGAAAAGCTCGGGTAATACTTTCACTTACTTTCACAAAAACATTGCTTTATCGTTGGATGAAGGAAAGATTCTTGTATAGCTTTTAATGCAAGAAAATAATGGGAGAAAAAAGATATTCAGAATCGTTTAAGAATTCCAATTCTGAAAAGTTAACTTCATTTTATAATTCCAAAACTTTTCAGAAATCTCACGAAGAAATCATTCGAGGGTTCATAATTTACTGAGTTACAAACAGAAGAATTGCTAGATTCGCGATAAAGTCAGGAGTAAGTTGTTTTAATGCCCCCGGGCATTTCTTTTTGGATGAAGTTAAAATGAATCCCCAAAGTTTGTTTCTAACAGACTTTCCGAATTCAATAACCAAAAAGTCTTTCAAGCAAGAAAGCTTGGGTAAAATTCAGCTATTTATTTCTCATCTTTGTCAAAAAAAAAAAAAAACATATGAAGCTAATCTAAAATAAAAAAATGGATGTATTTATAGATAAATATGTTAATAATGAGTAAATCAGTTAGCAAACATATTTGAAGGAAATACTTTTAGTTCAATCTTTAAAAAAAACGCATGCCGTATAATCAAAACTAACGATTATTGAACGTTAAATTTCTGGTCCAGTATTATAAGCTGTAATTATTTATATATAATTTGCGATACAAAATCGATTGAATAATATGATAATTTATGAAAGCTGATAGATCTCAAAATAAGTATTGTTGAAAATGTTGACTATTGCATAACTACAGCATAACTTATCAAAATAATGGAAAATAAGTAGATTTAGTACGAATCCTTTATTAGTATGGTGTAGGACCGCCTCTGGCATGTAATACAGCTTGGATTTGACCAAGGAATCGATTCATACAAGTGATGAAGTATTAGAAGAAGATAGTGTTTAGAGGAATATTGTACCATTCTTCCTGGAGATATTGTGAACGTTCTGGGAGAGATGGCGGTGGAGGATATCGATTCCGCTTTGAAAGCTTTAAAATATACCATAACGGTTCAATGTTATTGAGGTTGGGTGACTGTGCAGATCAAGGCAGATGTTTAACTTCATCATCGTGTTTGTGGTAAAGAGCTTATAAGCCAGTTAACAGCTACGAAACACGGGCAATTGCTTTTGTATTGTTACTCGGCTGCGAACCACAAGGTCCCAGGTTCTATCCTCGCTCAATTCAATCCACTACATGTTCATCAAACCATGATTGGGCAAGTCTCGCTGCATGGATAGTTGCATTATCATCCTGGAAAATTCCATCTCTCGCAGGAAACAAAGTTTGCATCATAGGATGGACCTGGTCAGCTAAAATTTCTCCATACGTTTCCACAGTGATCCTTCTTTTTATGGTCACGATTGGTCCAGCAGAAAATCACAAAATGCTTGATAGTTGGAAGGAGACAATTACGATCATACACTTGTGCAGGTGTCCTCCAAGCGTGCACCCGTGCTGTTGTAGTGAAAAGTGTGGAACACGATTCGTCAGACCATATTACTTTCTTCCACTTATCAATTGACCAGGGTTTGCGAGTGTGACACCCCTGTAGACGACGTTTACCATTAACATCTGCGACAAGTGGCTTGGTAATTGCTGCTCTGCCATAAATGCTCTACTTATGAAGATGCCTTCTAATTGTAACCACTGACACTGAAGAATCCAGGTGGGTATTGAGTTCTGCGGTCACTTTTGCTGCAATTTTTCGCTTTTTAGACATTATAATCCGCTTAAATATCCGTCGGTCTCTTTCATTGAGTTTCTCTTTCCGTCCACTATTTTGCTTTGCCGAGCGTATCTTGCCGCGCTGTGTGTATGCTGTCATGACTTTAGACACCATACCTCTAGAAGCGCCTAAAAATTAGGATGTTTCGGTCACACTTGCTCCAGCTAGACGGGCTCCTACAATTTGGACTCTTTGAAAATCTGAGAGATCCGACATTTTTCGCTTTTGAAAAAAATCAAAGAATTATAGAACTTCAATAAAGCTAACATATACTACTAGAATCTAGACATTGCTATTTATAAAAAAGGCATCTATTATTGTATTTTAATGCATACGGAACTCATTCAGAACTATCATTTTTATTCACAGACGTTTCCATTATTCTGATAGCCACCTGTATATTCACACACAATTACCTTTATATAAAAATTATTTTAATATCCTTTGCAAACTAGCATACTATCTGTAAATTGTTATCACATATCTGATTAAAAATCGTGCAAAACGCTCTACAGTATAGATTCAATTCATATATAACATATTCGGTATGTTATTAGTTTTTGGAAAATAAAGGTTCACTAACATAGAAATATATTATTATGGAAATAATCTAAAATCCGACCATTGGTTATACGTTAATAAATTCAAGAGCATGTATCACAAATAACGATACTTTATTCTGAATAGAAACACAATGACACAAGAAAAAAAAAACAGCTGAAAGGTATACAAGAACAGTATTTGTAATAAACAGCAGCACAGAAATAATAATAACAAATTGGCATTAAACAATCGTAACAGTAACCAGCTTACAGAGATAAGTCGCTGGAGAGAGACATCGCTCAACTACTCGCGTTCTCTGACTCGTCTGCTTATCATTGCACGACATACTCCATTGTTTGATTAGTCTCCCTCCTCTACTGACTCCCAGCTTTGTCCTTCGGCCTTTTCCAGTTTCCATGGCAGGGCAAACAAACTTTTAGAAGGACATCGTAACTTTGCTCCAATCGAGATATTTTGAAAATTATCTAATATTTTGGGCCCTTCACTTCTGTTGCAGAAGTCTAAGGCCAAATTGTTATCTCAGTATTCATTGAGTTGATAACTGACAGAGAATGCGTAACAATATTTTAAAAAAATTATTAGTTAAAAATAAGTCTGAATCTAAAAATAATTTTTTTTATTGACTTCGGAACATATTATTGCACAACTTAATATATAAAAATTAACTTTATAGTAACATCAATTTTATAACTATAATTTTTTTTCATAATTCTCATAATTTTTTAAAGAAATTTTAAGCACATTTTCCAGCAATTCTTTCTTTGTTTAAGAAATTACGTTTATATTCGTGCTCGTTGCCACGATACTAAATGCATTCTTTTATATGGACGTTACGATTCTGTATAATTATGAGAAAATTTTAAAATAATGTAAATAAAAACGGATCTAGTCTGAAACATTATCTTGCTGTAATGTTTCTCCTACAGTATCGAATCTTTTTTATCTTCTCTTTTAGCTGACGAAAAATTACTTATATTGAATTTACGTTCTGTTATTTATTATTAAGTTTATTTTTATTATCTTTATTTTATTATTAGATTATAACATGTTTTACAAAATTAATTTTAATTGAATAACTGTTGCTGAGTTTATTTCATCATTTATTTTTTTTAAAAATCGTTGACATTTTAATATGGCCTTTAGTTCCTTCACGTTTTCTCCATTTTGTATCTTAAATTCAATTTGAAGCTCTCAAATATAATTTTCTGAAATTAAAATTTACTTTTTCTACAGCATTGTTCAAACATTTTATGATGTAAATCTTTAATTATTTTACTTTAGATGCATGATTATTTATTATAGAATGAATGGGCCTGAAAATGTTAAAAATACTTAAAATATATTTATTCAAATAACAATATGTGTGAGGTAGCGCTAAAATAGTATATTAAATTTAATACCTTATCCTGAAATATAAGCGTTATAATCCAAATGAGCAACAAGGAAAAATATTTAACATTGAGATTATGATGCAATTCCACGTTTTAGATCGGGCCGCGGTGGCCTGGTGGTAAGGTCTCGGCTTCGGAACCGGAGGATTTCAGGTTCGTGACCCGATTCCACCAAAGATCCGTCGTATAAGGGGGTCTGTTGTAAGTTAAATCTGTCATGACCAAACGCCCTCTCGCTGGTGTGGTGTGGAGGGGGGGGGGTGCCAGCTCAGGTGTCGTCCTCGTCATCTGACCGCGGTTCAAAATTACGAGGTCCGTGCCAAAAATAGCCCTAGTGTTGATTCAAACGGGACGTTAATATAACTAAACTAAACCACGTTTTAGATCTTTATTTTCGTTTTATTAAAAGAAATATCTTTTTTTAAGAAAAATTATGTCTGTCTGTTTGGAAAGACATTTAGCATTGTTCAGATATTTCCTTATGTTCCAGATTTGTAAAGCTATATGAAATTTGCTCTTCGTACGTCAAAGAGAAGGAGCCTGAAATACATACTCGATTTTCTTCTCTGAACTGACGAATTCAATACAGTAAGTGTTATATTGTTTTAATGTATTTGAAAGTCGAGTAAATGCCGTTACCTTTGTTATGATATTGCAGATAAATTATTAGATTTTTACAGTTTACCGAATGTTAAAGTGACTAAATCCTCTTTTAGGAATAAATTCTTTGCTCATTAAGAATAATAAACTAGCAGGAAATAACGCAAAGGCAAAGCATGATATATAGCATCCTTTAAAGTAATATGATAATGCAAAGAACAATCACAGTCGTAATTCCAGGAGGCTTGATGAATTAAATAACTACTTTCATTTTAGGTCATTCCTCTTGTAATTACTACAATTCTCGTAAATATAGCATGTAAAAATTTTAAATATTTACACGAAATATAGATTTAACTGAAGTCAATCGAATCATACCACTTAATATTCCAACGAGGTCATTCAACAAGGAAATAATAGCAGGGAAACAGTAGCATCAATGTTCTATTTACAGCTGCAATATTTCTAGATAAGAAAAAATAATGTGTTTTATAAAAAGGTAATAATAATGACATTAATCTTTCGATCTCGAATTCAGAACTATGACAGCTTCTTTTATCAGTCTTTCGAGAATGACATAATAGCATCACGATAGATGATGGATTGTCGCCATTCCATTCGAAATCGACGATGCTCGTTGGCTAATGTTTTTTCTAAACGTATCTTTAAATAGAGACATCAGTAATTCAAAATATATCATACATCATTAACGATAACAAAATGGAAGGATTACATCACGCTATAAAGTAAGCAACTAATGAGGTATTTGCGTTATAAATACTCGAGTATTTTTTTTTAAAATTAAAGACCAAGGTCTTCTATTATGTGTGTAACTATTTAACAGTATCCTTTTGGATATTCCAGTAGAATTTCAGTAGAACACTCATACTAATGCATTTCTTTAAAGTTGCTGCAAAAGAGAAGAATTAACTTCATTTGTAGCTTTTGTCTTTGTTAGATAGGATGTAGCAGTTTACAATCTAGCTATCATTTGTTTTATTTGTATTTATTTTAGATGTATAAACACCCGATTTCGGATTTAAAGACTATTTCAGGAAAACCTCCTAAATTTGAAACATAGTTAGATTACGAAAATAAAGTCTGAAGTGGTAGTTCAATATCTAAACTTCTGAGCCATTTCGGAACTCTCATTGTTAAATTCAGAGTTGGCGCACAAGACGTCATTATATTTTGAGGATCTTGAGTAATAAGATATATATACCTTTACTAGTACAGAAAATGAGATTTATCACAATGTCCACAAAAACAGCTGATCTTGGGTTTTAAACCTCGAACATTCATCTGGAAACCGACACTTTAGCAAGAGACCTTCTCGGGGTAAGGCATCAGCTTTGGAACGGAAATACTGTGAATCATTACTTGATTCCCCTAAAATACCCAGAGTTTCTGAATCCAGTACATTAGAATCTGTATTCGGGATTTATAAGTTCAGCCGTCGGTGTAGCGCGTAAATATAAAAAATTGGAGTTCCATTTCAATTTTAGTCTTGTTTTCAAACCAATTTTTAAAAAATTGAAATTTACTATCGCAAATTTAAAGTTATCATGTAAGAATATCATTTTTTAAGTCACGTGGTTTCATTCCGACAGAAAAACACCATATTCACACTGACAACTATTTCGCAACTACCAACATTTAAAAAGGCTTTTTTTTTTCCTCCACCTCAAAATCTATCGGGTTTTTAAATTTTTTTCTTAAGGCCGGATTTTTTGTTGTTGAAAAAACAGTTTAAACCGGTTTGAAACAATAACGTGACTATTAGATTACGCATGCATCGATATTTAGAAAACGATGCCCCCCCCCCATTCCAAAATCATTCGTGCTCCAAAATTTTATCGCAAAACTAGATTTTTTACGAAAGTCCGGCTTGAACTGGATTTGAATGATCACGTGATTATTGTATTGCGCAATCTTCAACCAAATGTGACTACCTTCTTTATTATTTTCTAATAACTTTAAAAGCTAAAATTCATTCCTCAAAAGCCCGTGCATTCAAAAGCCAATTTTCTGCCCGTGCATTTTGAGGCTTCAAAAGCTTCAAACCAAAACAGCATCGTGTTTTCACATGATAAAAATTACAAGGACCATCCCCAATTAACCCTCATATATCTGTAATATAATGCTTTTTAATCAAATCAAAATTACATATGGCTAGAAATGAAATTTCTTGCATCATAGTAATAATTCCGTATTATAATAATTTTACCTAAAAAAACCCTAAACTTAAACAAATTTTACAGAGTTAAAAATACAAACGTTTTTTTATAATTGCTCCTCCTGTACATAAGAAATAAAGAAAATGTTTTTACAAATCAGTTCTTGAAAGCTGATAGGATAAAATTCTATTCCATTGTACTTCTAAACTATGATGCCATGCTCTCATTCTTAATGAATCGAATTGCTGAATCTGCGACTCTCTGAGATATCGCATCTTTGGATTCCTCACGAGATGTGCTTAATCATAAACCTGCAAGGCACGAAGTTTCCGTTGGTGACAGCTTTTTATTCTATTTGTGATAGAAAGGATTTAGCTGAAGTCATACAAAATAAATTTTAATTAAATATTCTTTTATGGAATAATACAAAGATTGCTTACACGATTGGTTCGGTTTGGTTTGTAATTATTTGTCGCGAGAGCTGTTCTTTGACTATACTACACCAGACATGTTTGAATCTGTATTTGTTTATAATACAATGCCAATAGGGATTGCAATACCGGACCAAAATTTCAATACCGGTATTCAGTATTTTTTAAATCTTAATACCGGGATACCGGTTTTAATACCGGTATTAGAAATTTTTAAAAAAGAAAGAAAACACAGGTGTTCCTTTGTTTTATTTGTCAGTTTTGTTAGAGAGTGTAAATATCACAAAAATTAATTTGTAACTTATAAATTATAACAGTATAAAATCACAAAAAAGTAAAACATTTATTTAAATCACAAAAAAGTGTAAATATCACTATTAAGTCTGTGGTACTATTACAAATTTTTGAAATGTGATCTTAAAAAACATAATGCATCAATTTTGCTGTCATTAAGCCTGAAAAGTAATTTTGTGTAAAAATTACCAGTTGTCGAAAACGCTGTTTCGGCATATTCGCTAGTTGGTGGTACTGTTAGCAATGCGCAATATACTTTTTCCAAGTATTTACCTCTAAATCCCTCATTTTCAAATGAATCGATTTCTCGTTGGATGGTTTTGGATATAGCTGATTTCTGTATTGTATTTTGGTTCATTGAAATTTTTTTATTTATCGCTAATTCTAATTTTTGTTTCAAGAGGCAATTCCTTTTCACTATCGACAGTAGTGACATCATAATCTTCGATAATTGAACCGAATTCTTCTGAATGTGGATAGGTTTGTGGGTTAAAAATTTTAAGAAAATTTATTCTAAACTTAATTAGATTTGAATCCGTTATTTTCTTTTCTTTTTTTTCATTTTCATTTTTAAAATCATTATAATTATGTAAATACCAGAAGACATTTTCTATCTCGGAATGCCTTTCTCCTGTGCGATTTTTCAATGTAATATATAATTCTTCAGATAGTGATGTGTGCTGTTCTTTCAGTGACTGCAACATGAAATTTATTGTTGTATCAGCTGTTAATAAATTAGAATCTCTTCTACGTAATGCCTCAATAGTCAGTTTTATTGGAAGTAGAGCTGATATAGTTTTGGATATTAAGTCGAATTCACTATCTGAAAAATTAAATTACAAGTTTAAGTCGATTATTGCTTTTGGGATTGGATTTCTCATTTTCAAAAATCGTTCCAGCATTAGGAGTAAACTGTTCCAACGTGTTTTAGATATATTTACATATATATCTAAATAATAACAGAATATTTACATATATTCTGTTTTATTTTCAGTTAGTATATATTTTAGTAATATATCCTTTTTATAGGGGAACGTTTAAATATCTTAACAATTTTTTGAACTTTATAAATTATAGGAAGCAATTCTTGATAGGTTAATATTTCATCCTCATTAGCAATATCTTCTTCAACAATTACATTGTCATTATCTTCATTGTCAATATCACTCTCACTGTTATTTTTTTTTTTTTTTTTTTTTTGAAAGTTGGAATCCGAAATTTCTATATCCACAGTATTTGGATTCTTCTGTTATTTATCTTTTTGGTATAATACATCTATTACTCCTAATTGTGCATAGCACAACTGCTGATTTTCACCAATCAACTTCCCAACTTTTTTCATAATTGTTGCTTCATCAGTCGTTAAGGATACAATGTTTTCTTTCAGGGATAATCTATGTTTCGCTAATTTAGAATTAAGCTATTAATTAAGCCATTAATTAGCTAATTAATTTTGCCGGTTAGGAAGACATAAAAACAAAAACGTATACTATTTTGCTATGTTCGCGCTATCTGAACATATAGTGGAGACAATTTTAAAAATTTCTAGTAAATACCGAAAAACCGGTATTTAAACTTGTGAATACCGGTATTACAAAATTGTACAAATGGCTCAAAATACCGGTATTCGGTATCCCGGTATACCGGTATTGCAATCCCTAAATGCCAATAATTACAACAGATGAAGAAATGACAAAATGATCAAGTCAGAAAAGTTTGATTAGGGTAAAAAAATATGGTAAAAGCGCAAAAATATAATTGTATTAATTTGTAAAACCCAATGGATTTTATATAGAAGGAAATTGATTATGTCAAGATTTACCAACCAATGTCAAAGGAATAACAAAAGTTGTCTGAAAGAAATACAATTTTTAAATGTTTCAAAATGAACATTCCACAAAAATATGAAAAATAGGAAATAGATAATAGGTAATCACATTGAGGACACTTGTGGTTCTACTCTTTCGTAATTTCAATTGAAAATGTAAAAATATAAGACTTTAATGATCACCACTAAAGGTGATATTTTTGTATGGGAAACGGGAGGAACGAGTATCAGGAGATAACATAAAATTATGGAAATATAATTGAACATAAAATCATCTTTTCTATTTATTTCCAAACATCTACTGGTAAGTATCATTATTCGAATTTGTAATTTTAAAATTTTATATTACTGAACTTGTATTCAAATATATAATAATATGCATTTGCCAATTCGCCTATAAATAGTAAAACATTTATGAAAAAATTCGCTTTTATTATTAATAGAATTCTGGATATTATTATAAAAACTTATTCTTGATGAAATTTATAATTAAATTTACTATTGAATAAATTTATATTATTGTGATAAACAGATAATTACTTTTTTCATTAATTGAAAAACTAAGCCTTTTACATTACAAATAAACAGATATTTTAATTATTTTCCTACTTTTTCTGGTTATTATCTAACATTAATAATAACTAACATTAAAAAATGATATCAAAATGTCAGAAATATTAAGCAGCAAAAATATAGGAAATTGCATCTCTAAGAAATGTTTTTTAAAATCAAATGTTTAGAACATTGGGAAAAAATAAAGCTTATAAATTGTTATTTAGCGAGGAATGATTTAAAAAAAGGCATTAAAAGTAAAGCATATTGATAGAAATGTATTAAAATTGAATTCAAGAAAATAAAACTCAATTCTGTTGATATAAAAAACGCATCTTACTAAACACTTTTTATG
The DNA here is from genome assembly GCF_947563725.1 of Argiope bruennichi. Lineage (NCBI taxonomy): Eukaryota > Metazoa > Arthropoda > Arachnida > Araneae > Araneidae > Argiope > Argiope bruennichi. Next base: position 110,062,985 of record NC_079152.1, on the reverse strand, counting down.
TTGATATTCTTTAAAAAGAAAAAAAGAACGTTTCAGTCGCAACATCAAAGACTTTAAAGAAAATAGAAGGAACTTTCACTCGGCAAACCCAATTTCTATGTATTCAAATAAAAAGTTGGAATAAGTCTTCAGAAAGTCAAAGAAAGTACTTCAGTGAAAATTAATTTGGTCACAGACGACGTATTCTACACAAAAAGGAAGATAAATTCCTTTGAGTGTCTCGAGAATGTTATCTTCAATAGTCGGAAATATTAATTTATGAACTATTCTTTACTTCAAAGGCATGAAGTGTTAAATGTTTTAATTAACATGAATATTTTCTGCCAGTAAAAAATAAAATTTACTTCGAGTGTGAATTTCTGAATAAAATAAGCAAAATTTGTACCTAAATATTAGAAAGACTTGAGTTTTATATGTTTTTTTTAAATAAAAGATGGAAATTTAAAAAATCAGTTTTTTAATTAATTAATTTTTTATTTTTCCAGTATTGACATGTTATAAAAATATATCTTTAAAAATAAGAACGTATTTTTTCGGTAAAGGAAAAGTATTAATTAAATGAATATCAAGGATTGCAACATTAAATGATTTTAGAAAGAATACTGAAAACATAATTTTCTTTAAAAAGTACAATATGCTTCTGGAATGTAAAATTCTCAAGCTTCGGATCATATGAAATCGACTCCTCCCCCCCCCCTTCCTTCACAGCCCTCTGACTTGAAGTTTGATTTGAAGAAATCTGTATTCAACATTTTACAAAACACATATATTCTGTTGCAATGGCAAATTCTTCAATCTTATTAAAATAAGAATAAGAATTCATAGTACATTCTATCAGATCCCTTATAATTTTTATTAAAACAATTTCAAAACTCATTTGGATAACTTAACTGTTGACGAATGGAAACGAATATGTTATTTAATTCAAATGTATTTGATATTTTCATTCGGGCTGAATTACAATGCTTTCGCAAATAAATAAATAATTGAAAATAAAAAATATATTTATATATTCTCTGGATGTGGATGATAACATTGGTGTAAATGACGTCGGCTTAAAAATAGTTACCCCCCCTTTGTCGTAGCAACCGGGGTAAACTAAATGATACATATTGTCTCTGTAGGAATTTGGATGGAACTATGGTTGAGTAATAATGCCCATCCAAAAGCCAAGGTAAAAGCTTTCCTGTAGGTAGTGTGTCCAGATGTCGGTATGGAAGTAGAATGTCTCGCACCATTATTTTACCCAACAAGAAAGTTAGAACTACCTCCATTTTGGTGCTTCTCCTTTCCATTTTTGAAATGCCTTCGATGGAGCCACTCATAAATAAAGGAAATAATTAAAAAATATAGTATTTATAATTCAAAATGAATATCGATATGCGCGTTAAAAATGTAAAGGCTGTTATCTGTTATGCAATTTAATAGAACATAAAATAGAATCAAGTTTGTATCTAAGAAAAGCAAATCTTCTCGTGATCGGATTTCGTTTAAGGATGACATTGATTTGCAAATTTGGAACAATAAACTGTACTAATTTCTTCCATATTCCTTATTCATTATTGGGGTAAGTGCTCACATGTATTTTGATAAAAAGGTGTAATTCGAAATACTTGTTTTTTACAGAGTTTTGGGTAGCACTGAAGGACATTTTTAACATGAAGTAATCCATGTTAAAAATCATGTAATTCATGTTAAAAGGATTTTTTTAACCTGAGACGGATTTTTAACATTTTATTTTAGCATTTTTATATAACAAAATGCCTAAGACGGAATTGTTAGGATATTTTTACATGAGCATTTCATGTACTAAGTAGTACAAAATTGTAATTGTGAATTGAGAAAATATTTTTTTTTATCAAAGAAAGAAAAAGGAAATCCTAAAATTATTGAAAATTCTCAGAAAACTACCTCAAATAAATAGCGGAAGAAAAAATTGCGGCTTTCATAAAGTCTTAATCAAAACTTTAGAGGGTAGTTAAAATTAGGCAAATATGTAGAATTTCATTTTTTGGTGATTGTAATATATTTTCATCATGTATTCTTCATTTTTAAAAAAGAAAATTATAGTTGTGTTAATCGTTGTTATAAAATTGAAAATTATAGTAGTAAATTATTTATATAAAGTTAAATACCTATTAATTCTTTTATATCAAAGAAAGCAAATTTACTCTCCAAGGAAGCTAAAACATTGTTCAGTTGAATACCAAGAAATAATCTTAGAGCTTGTGAAACCTGATAAGTAATATTAGATGCGGTTGCAAACACGGATTTGAGTTGTCACTAAATATCGCAGAGTTTATCACCGAAACGCTCAACATCTTTCTCCCCAAGATAATCTCTAAAAAAAACGGGAGATTTCCCTGATTTTACGCTCGCCTATTTGCGTGAGAATGCGCTTCCGTGCTTCCCAGGAATGCAGTTACGTGCTTTCGTGACAAAATAAAATTTTGTACTTCGAACCCCCTACCATAACGCGGCAGCAGTCACACGCTCCAAGTCCACCCCCCCCCCCCTCTTCATCATTTTTATGACATTCTTGAAAACTAAATATCGGCTGCTCGACGGCAGAGAGCTCATAAAACAAAATGTTCCGTTTTATGTTCCGTGCCTTGTTGCTGCTTTATTCTTCCGTCAGGTGTTCAGTCTTGTACAATTTTGTATGGTCAATAAATCAGAGTTACACTGTGTATTAGCCTTCTTAAACGGATGCAACATGATATGTAAAATTCTAAAACATATTGAAAAATGAAATCTTTTGTGTATTTGGTACGTAATACAACTAGCGTAGAATATGTTTTACATATTAGATTGCCGTTCATTTACTATGAATACTGATTTTCTTTTACTATATTTACATTTAAATTCCGTTGGGGTTCCACCCTGTAATAGTAGTAAGTTTCATTATTAATCAAATTTCTATTTGCATACATATTCTACTTATATAGAATGCTAAATATAATGAAAGATTTTGCTTTTCTTACATACCTGATTTTTTTGATTTAGTGAGCCCTAACGAAGAGAAATATATATATTAAAATCGAATTTCAATTCTAACTATTTTCCAAAGTTTTATGTTAATTTAACCCCTATTATATTCATTCTAAAATGTTATCTAATTTCCTGATCCAATTCCAATTTTTTTATTTAATTAATTCAACACGAGTTCTAAAATTGCTGCAGTAGACAGGATCTCACACAGAGTAAAGGAATACAAAAATGTAAAGCTAAGCGAATTCTTTTTAAAAGATAATAAATTCTTTTTACCTGGATTTCCCTATCCTAAATCGACACGTGTAAAGAAATTCCTATCGGAATCTCATAGTATAACTCGAGAAAAATATTTTCTGTCTCTTTTATGCTTTTCTACTTGCATGGTAAAACAATGCCACTTGATTTCCCTTTCTGACTAAAATAAGACCGGTCTGTTTTATCCAGCATATATTTAAAACAAAACAAAAATTGATTATGCTACTCAAATGTTAAAAAGTAACTGATTATGCTTTTGATTACTTACTGTTTACCATGTTAGGTGGTTTACAGAGAATAAAATTCTCAAGGCCAAGGAAATCAAAAGTTTTCAACTACTGGACGAAAAACGTCAAAATGAATAGCAAAAATCATCAAAGAACCAGAATACATCTAGTATGTTTTGTTTACGAATGGTGACAGAAGAGTAGGATTATAGTTGGACCAATTCCCAAAAGAATGAAGTCTGAAAAAGATTCAGAAGCAAAATAAATGAGATCCTTAAAAAAAGGAATTTTTGTAACACTGAATTTAGTAATTCTGGGGGAGTTTAACATTGAAATAAGGTGTGTTTACTATGAATTGTTAAGCTTTTGTCAAAATTTGAACGAATGTTGTCTGAACTGCTCGACCGTCCATATGATGGGGTAAAATCAACTTATCTTTTTAGCAGTGGAAGTAAAAGACAAACTTACTTCAAATCTTCAAAACATCCCATTTCCCTCACTAATTTTTGAGGCAAGAAAGACACTTCTAGACAGTTCAACCTGCTGAATAAAATATTTGTGAAATTTTTAGCAAAAGGAATAAAACATCAATATCTCTGCCCGAGGAAGGACTCGAGTTTTAAAAGAATGGCAGAGAGAAGAAGGAGAGGATGCGACAACAGAGATACTTTCAATGATGTGCAACAACAGATAACAAAGAAAAAACAACCGCTCACTTCATTCCTCCTATAACTAAATTTAGATTTTTTAAAAATGTCATTGAAACAGAAAAATTTGCCTGTTTATCAAAATAGTTTAAAATGTATCACTACTGCTCGCAAAGAAGAACTAAAAAAACAATATACCGGAGTAGATCATATAACAAGAAATAAACTAATCTAAAACTGAACCCAAATAGCTTAATTGGAAGATTTATATATACTGTTACGAAATTTCCGGGTTCGTTTGGATAATGGGAGTTATATGGAGTGCAGAACGCTCAATCAACAGGCGGCAGTAGAAAATAAAACAACGACGCTTATTTACACGAAGAAACACAGGACAGCACAAAGACGACAACTATATACAGCACAGAAGACGATTATCTTCAGCCGAGACGTGCAGCATACAAAACAGCATACACATCAACATACAACAAGACTTTCTACTGCAGACAGTAGCATACAGCTTAGTTCAGCGTCGCTGCTCCACTTATCTCTGGAAGGCCAGTTCTTTACCGTCGCTTCCGACGACTCTTCGACTCCACTGGTCCATGACTGCCCGGCAGCTGCGGATGTTTCCTTTTATAGGTCTCAGGAGGCGGGGCTAGAAGCCTCTCAACCAATCAAGAACATTCAAGGCGTATCTCGGTTCCTACTGGACGGCTCGGGAAAATTCTCGATGTTTCGGGTATAATCTATTTTGGCGCCAAAGTCGCCAAATGGTCGCCAAGTTTGTCGCTAAGCTCCGGGATCTCCGACGCGACACCCGTACTCCGTCCAATGCAGATGATTGTAAAACATTCTTTCTTATGATGGAACCAACTATGCTGGGAAGCCGCATCACAGATTCGTAACAATATATATATTGAATGTCTAAAAGAATAAAGTTTGTGATACAAGGAAATATTTCAATCATGCGATTCTAACTAATAAAAAAAAAAGGCAATGAAAGGAATGAAGTAATCAATGTAAGGGAAAAAAAAACCAACTTAAACTTTTGACTTTACCCTTGGCTTAGTTATACATTTCGAAACTTTTAGATACCTAAACATTGTTTTAAAGTCTTTGTAATTTAAAACCGTAGATCTTTTACAAGCATATGGAACATTGGTTAAAGCCCTGACTAAAATTGTCGAAATGTGAAGAAAATTTGTAGTTTTAATGTCTATCGCTAAAGAGATTTTTGAGTCTTGGGGAATAATTTTAGAAATTTGTAAAATTAGGTTTAAGAAAGTAAAACTATATTATAGTGAATTCAGCGATGGTGTGTGATTATTTTTGAGTGACTGTACTTTATTGAATGATTGATATTTATTCATGCTCTGAGCTTCATCATCATTTCTATGTTAAAAAGATTGTTATGTTGTAATTAAACTCCAATAACTGTTGCTGTTGTTTCTTATGGCACTTGCCATGGACAAGCCCGCTGTTACGAAGACAGCGATTTAAGACGGAGGAAGAGCGTCTCTTGTTTTTATAGTAGCTCCAACTAGGGCCAAGAGTGCAACTTGGCTACTCACGCATCACTCATTTGCTTGCAAACCCCTTTTTACAGGAGGGCACATTCACACATCTCAGAAATAGAACAACGGAAGAACAACCATGCCCAAACCGGGACTCGAACCCAGGACTCCCAGATCACAGGGGGAGACGCGCTACCCCTATGCCAGGACGCCGGCACTCCAATTATTTATGAAAGCAAATAAAAAGTGATCCAAGATAAAGTAGTTAATTTTGTTCGAAATTTTTCAGATAACATTTAATGTATTATATTCAGTTAAGACGTCATCTAAAAAGAAAGATGAAAAAATTACTAATGACAAATAATTGTTAGAATTGTTGATAATAAATCTTTTCGTTTTCTTATATCTATTCAGCATAGATCTTGTAATTAGACGAATCCAAGATGATGGTAGAAAATACGCAGCAATTATTCTGAAATCTAAAATTGATATTAAAAAATAATTACTTTTAAGGCAACAATGGACACAAAGACTTGCTTCTTTAACACTGTTCTTTATTTGCAGTAACATATCTCAAAAATATTAACTTTGCTTTTAAAAAAATTAATGAATTTTCTTTCTTATCAATAAGAAAACTAATTCTGTAACCCATGCGTGAAACGAAAGTGCACCAAATTATTTGCTAGTAAACGTTTAATCTGAATTACATTGAAACTGTTTCATACTAGGTTTTGTGTGAGTATATTCAATGCAGTAACTTCGGGTATCTTATTCTTTTTGATTTAACAAAATAAACTAAAATCAAAAATTGCATGTTTTAATGCAAATCAAGGAGTCATTTATCGGAAAAAGTCTTCATGCGATTACAATGTATCCAGCTAATTTAATCATTCAGAAAATAATAGATTATAATTAGAAAATAAATGTTTGATGACGGGAGAAATAATAAAGAAAGAGCTTATTATCATCTTCCGACCTAGGAAGTAGCTAGTTAAGGGCCAGCATAAATTTTAAAGATTAAATTTTATTCCAGCCGCTATCAATATAAATATTATTGTGAAAAATAAGTAAAAATTACGGTTTCTTTATTTGCTGTAAAATTCGTTTTCATTATGATAATCTTAACTAGAGATTGCGACGCCATGGTTCCTGTAACGTATTCCAAGGAATATTTGTCGCATATAGAACATGATTTATGTCAAGTTTGCCAAAGGTAAACGTCCCCCTCCCCTGTTTGAGGGAAAATTTGAATGATTGACGACCTCTCATCTCATCCTCTCATCTCACCATCGAAAATTAGGAAGAGTGTTTCGAAAACAACCTTCTTTTAGTCTGAAAACCGAAAATTAATTTGCGATCTTAAATTTCTTTTTTCTCTTATTGCAATCGTGTCTTGGCAATTCTGCTGTGCTTCCAAGACAAAATGTTACTTATCCAAGTCGAGTAATTTTGTTTTCAGACATTTGATTCCTCAATGGAATATGCCGGCGAATTGGTCTAGGGGTAGCACTGCTTCCCCGTGATCTGGGAGTCTCGGGTTTGAATCCTGGTTCGTGCTGGGTTGTGCTTACCTTTGTGTTCTATCTGTGAGGTGTGTGAAAGAGCCCCCATGTAAAAAGGGGTTGTGCAAGCTAATGTGTGAATGTCATCTTCATATAAGCTAGAAGTTAGACTTCTGCCCTCACGTGCTCAGGGGTCTTTACCCTCAGAAGCTACTGCACCCCTCTTTCCGTTGTAACGTGGAAACGGCATCATCATCATCATCCTAGACTGTGATAGAAAATGGCTTATATGTGCTAGAGAATATTCTTTTAATTTTTCAGTGTCATAAAAAAATAAAGACGCTAGTAAATTGTTTCAAAAGTTTAAAAATTTAATAGATGATGAATCAAAATTTCTATTATTCCAAAGTGATTTACAAAGTAAAATATATGAGAAAACATTAATACTTTGGAATAACAGAAAAGAATAGAGCAGATCTGATTTTTGAAAAAATAATGCAATATATCTTGCAAAGTGCGGCTACGTATTAGAAATAATTACTATAATGAAAATTATCAGGGCTAGTTACCTGAATACATTTTCGAATACTACCTTCTAAAGAAATCGCTTATAACGCAAGATTAAAATTGATAGTGTATGTTCTGTATATTCAAATATTCTGAAGTGGTATCACAAAAATTTCTGAAAAGATACCACAACCACCTTTTGCAGACACAATTACAGTTTTTTTGTCTAATTTTAATTCTTTTTTGGTGGTAGCTTCGAATATATTCGAAGAAAATAATATTTGTGCCTTCTAAAAGTAATTATCTTAATAATATTGTCGGTTTCATTGGCATGATAATTTTATATGTGTTCCACATTTTTATTAATTCATTTTAAATTAGAGTCAAGATAATTTCCATATCAATGAATTCATTAAATATTATTACCTATAGGAATACTTACATACAAGTAAACAAACGTAATATCTAACCATCTGAAGTAGTCTTGCCATAACTTGCGAAAATAATAGAATAGAAAACAAATCTTTATAAAGATGATCTTATGGTATTTTACATAATGGAAGACATTTAACATATTTAGAATATTTCTAACCTCTGATGAATCTGTTTCAAAATGTGATTTAAATTCAAATTTCATTGCAAATGTCACTTGCCAGCTTTGATTCAACCAGACTGTCTCAAGTTATTTTGTTGCATACATCTTGATAAATGGCGTTTTTTTTCTCCAGAACTGAGAAATTCTCAAACATTAATATTCTTCAAAATCTCAACAATTCTCCAATACCTCATTAAAATTATAACTTCCATAATACATTGTTTCACATATAAAACTATAAATAATAATGAATTCTTATATAATTTCTTAAATTTTAGTTTGTCATTCTGATATACCTAGTCAAACTGTATGATTATTGAAAATTTCCTACTAAATGAACTATATACCTACAATTGAAATTCGTTCTAACTAAAAGGTTTAGAAAACCGAATGACAATAATAAAATTTCCAATCCAAACAGCCTTCAGCAATGAGAGCAAAAGCAAAAGCACAAACCTTTAAGCCGAAAGCTCTAAAAAGGGTCAAATCTGTTTCGTTTATAGCAATCAATAAATTTTATGCCCAGGTCATATTTCTTTAATCCGCTTATCCAGGCAAAATTCTGACTTTTTATGAAGAAAAATCTCGAACTTAAATAAATATATCTGAGATAAAAACGAAATCTTAGATAAACGAGTTCTCATCGTATTGCAAAAATAAATTTTTTGCTGTAATTCCAAATGGATTTAGGATGTTTATAGTTTCTTGTAGGCTCTTTACGTTGATATTGCCAGAAAATACAAGTTTCAAATTTCATATTTGGTGTGTTATTTCTAAAATCTTCAATAAGCTTGTTTTACTGCTCAATATAACAAATTGTCTAGGCCTCCTATAATTGGACACAAGAAATTGTATTACAGGAAACACTACACTGTTTTTCCAAAGTCTTTTTACTTATTGGAAAGGAGTGTAAATAAAGAAAATTTTGATTTCGGAATTTTGGAATTCGGAAGAAGACATTTTAGGAATTATTTCTGGATTTTTTTTACTCTTCCATTGTAACTGAATACGATTTCTCAACCAGTAAGATTCCTCTTCCATCGACTTTCTAGTGTATGTCAAAGATCAAAATTAGAGAATGTCAACATTTTCCGGTGAATATCAACATTTTCCAGACCTCGATTTTTCTTAATAACATATAGACATGGCAGTTTACTGTACTTTTATTTTCGGAGTACGAGGAATACAACTGGATCAGTAGATTCGGAGCATAATGATACAATGGATACAACTGATACAATCATGTCAACAATTTCATTGAAAAGATTCATACTCTTTAAATCAATGGATTCAAAATTTGATGTAGTGCTATAATTTTGTGCATTATAGTTATTATAATGACATCATTACAGCCCAAAATAATAACAATCCAAATTTGTTCTTCTAGCCTGTCCGATTTTTGAGTTATGGTGTTCAAATGTACACTGATAGATTTCTTTTTGTTTGATTTCGTTCAACAAAACGTTAAAATATCATTAAAAAAAACGATAAAATCTGTAATTCGAGTTCGAGTTACAAATTTCACTCGCCTATCTCAGGGGTGCCAAACTCAAATGCTATCACGGATGAAATACATTATTTGAAGCTTCTTAACATGAGCCGCAAAAAGAATTTTTAATTTTTTATAAAATCTTTGATTTAATATAAAACGCAGCATATTAAAAGGGTGATGATTTACTTTTGGATTCTTTGTAACTTTTTCTTGATACCATTTCTCCACCATCAGGAAGAATATCATTTCTGCAGTGATAATTTTCAAAAACTTTTCGAAGATGAATGTCAGTGATTTGGTATCTTACAGTAAATTAATTTTTATATAAGTGAAAATCATATTTTCACTCCAATAAATAGGTGAAACACGGCTAGTTGCTATGCGAGGTAAATTGTTATATTCGAATTTTAAATTAACTAACGGCTGAAATTCACTTTTCCCTAATTTGGTTGATAGCTGTACTTTGGCTTTCCCGACGAGTTTTAGACTATTTACAATTAGTAGCTAAAACGTTTGTGAAAACATTAATCATATAGTTATTTGTAACTTTAGATTAGTTAGAACCGTAGATATGAATGAAGTTTTGAACATCAGCCAGTTGATTGTCGGTTGTTGACTTTCGATATGTCTATTTATTAATATGTGAATTCGGTAATTAAAAATTGCTGAAGTCTGAAAGAGATATGATCTTTGAATGTCCAAGTGATCTTTGCCCCAAATCTGTTTTGGAACAAAATCAATGAAAAGAGATTGTCAATGTATCAGCCCATTGGTAGATGAACACGATAGCAAAAAGTGTAAAAGAAAAAAAAAATACTTTTTTTTATTGTTTAAACAAAGAAATTGTAAATATATTTTGAAATTGTTCAATAAGAAGATGTATCTTGGTATCTTTAGTCAACGACGAAATTAAACACAAAACTTTCCACATACGAGAAACTCAAAGGGCATTTTTGCTGGTTAAATACTATATTCATATACATACGCGTCCTGACTAGTAAAATATTTTATATATTTCGCTGTAAATTATCAAGTTATAGAAAATGAAATTTTGAAGAAATGTTGAAAAATGTACCTAAAGTCAAACAGACACTTTTGAATCGATAATATTTTGATTCTAATTTTACCTCGAATAATTCCAATGTTATTTTGAAAAAGGATAAAAATGATTTAATAGTAAGATAATGATGATAAATCATCAAGAAAATTGTCACTTCATGCTATTCAAAAGCTCCTAACTTTTAAAAAGTAGAAAGAATAGTTTTTCTGTCACAGAATTTCTATATAATAATCTTTTAGAAACTCTCTGAGATAAGAGCGAATTTAAGATTTTGTTTTATTTTAGTTCCTCACTATTCTTTCCATGAAAAAAAATGGCGTTAAATTAAAAAACACTGGCACTTAGCATATAAATGAAAACAAAAACAAAATGATGAATGATTTTTAATAAAATATTTACTGCAATATTAAAAATTGATATAACAAATTATTTCACTTCGATATCTTTTCATCTAATGATTTTTTTCTTCTCGGAATATTATTATTCCATTATTGTTTAAAAAACATCATTTCAAATTAATCTTCAAATATTAAATTTGTAAAACTTTTATGCAAATGTTAATAAGTTTTTTCATCTATAAATAATTTATCTTAAAAATTAATACAAACGCCATATTGTAAAATTCGGCATTTTATTCATAAGATTTACAACGAATCATTATATATGTGAACTTTTGGAGTGAAATAAAATTCTAATTACATTATTTTATAATTCATATTCCTTAATTATAAATGAAGTTTTAAGTACGTTTGATGCTTCTAACACCATTGATGTAGCAACGAATAAAAACTGATTGCAATTAATTTCATCCTAGGTGTACGTACACACTTGAAGATTTTTTTTTTTAATTTTAACTTTAAAAATCCAGTTTCTTCATAGTGTGTTATTAATAGATGTTTAAACTCATTTCAGAGAGAAAAAACCATATTACACTAATTATTAATTAATTAAATAATATTTAATGAGCTAATTAGCCTATTTTTTGAAACATGATATTTTAAATTCTAATTTGTACAGACACACAATTCTAGTTGGAAATGATGCCCATGTTGTCTGCCTCAAACAAGTTATAAAAATGTATAGTTTTTTGTAAACAATTTTTTCGTCAACGATGAATAGAAAAAGACAGATTTTTTCTCTAATTTTAACTTTTAAACAGCTATTATAAATGTATTTCAATAAATATAATTTTGATTGAGACACAAAACATCCGCTATTTTATAAAGATTATTTTGATATATAAATAACTGTATTTGGTTCATTTCTTGTTGAGTTATGATTGTTTGAATGAAAGCAACATAGTGGAAAAATATAGTGGAAACTTCATAAAATGAGTTTTAAAAACACCGTAACTAGAGTTTTTAATGAAAGCACCTCAAGAAAAATAATTATAACTCGATAAATATTTCGAATATTGACTACATCTTGGTATCGTTTGAAAGCTAAAGGATTAGAGAACATTATTAAGCAATAAAAAAAAAATTCGATTTTTTGAACGATTTTCGAAGTTTCAAGTGCGTACATACACACTGACTGAGCATAAATCATTACAGTTGCAGTCATTTTGAATGACATATTTATTGCTAATCGTCGCTGAATTTTAAATTATCTCGAATAACCTGATTCTAACCGAAATTGATATAATGTCTTTTTTTATCCATAATTTCCTGATTCTTGTCTCTATAGTTTATTTATTAAATTGTTGCAAGAAATGTGCTTCATCATTTTTATAAATGATAGTGGAATCTTATCACACATTTTTATCAAATATATTTACATATCATTTCTATAGATTTAGTATCTTTATCATCTCATTTATTAATTTTTCAAGTATATATCATGGATTCACTACTTCTAATAAATATGGATCTGTGTGGGTATATTTATATCTGTTAGCATTCTATAGGGCCGACCGAATAATTTACAGCTTAAATAATTTTTTTTTTATTTAGTGGTGTTAACACAACTTTGTTCTGAATATATACAGTATGGATTCAATCAAGAGCTTTTATATTAAAATTTAACAAAATTCAGAAAATGAAGTTATTTGATTTGGCTAGTAAATTATTCAAATAAAGCATGCTCTTAAAATATTTATATATATTTAAACCTTAAGTTAATCCATGTTACTGTATTCTAACATTTTCTCTTATTTCTTGATCCAAATTTCATTTTTTATTTAATTATTGCCAATATGCGCTCTAAAATAATTCCTTTTTTTCCCTGGTGCCTATGCAAGTATTTCAAATATACATAAGATTCTCTTATTTATATCGATAAGGGTTAAATAAATCTACGCGTGTCATTATAATAATCGACACATGTCAAATAAATCCCTATCTTAATCTCATGATAAAACCACTAAAGGGAAAAATTCTGCCATTTTCGCTCTTGTCACCTCGTGCGCCTTGTTCTATGTTCTTATTCCATCATTCTTCGTTTTATTATAAAGCATTTATAAGAGGAAAGAAGAATTATTTTTATAATTACATAGCACGGAAAATAAGCGTACAAAAACTGTATTCGGTATCGATGCAACGCTTGTGTATGTAATGCACTAACTATAGCAATAATTAGTATTATTGTAAACATTTTGAAAAATTGGAGAAAACATTGATATCGCTAAATATATATATATATATATATATATATATATATATATATATATATATATATATATATATATATATATATATATATATATATATATGAGTTTTAAAGTAATAAAAAATAATATACATCGTGCAATAACATACTTTGAAGCTATGAAAAAAAGAACATTAATGTTTTGGTAGTATTTTTATCTGCAAATTTAATTAAAATTTTGAAAAATCCTTTTCTAATGAACACCAACTATCTATGAAGTAACTGCATATCAATCTTGGTAATTTTAGGTTCAATAATCTTTCCTTTTTTTAATCATACATGTCAGAATCTACAAACAGTTAAAATTCTGTCATTCGACAATTGTGTCAAATATCTCATCGTTTGGGCAAAAGGTTAATTTACCTATGAATTTACCGGAAAATTTCATAATCGAGGAAGAACAAGTTTCAATATGCTATTCGAACCCTCGTATATCGGTCATTGCTCTGTCTAACCCTCAGATAAGTCTGGCACTCCAGTTGTTTGCAGATGAAACAGCCCATGACCATTTCGTGCGTGCTTTGCTAACGATATCCCCATTCCTGCTTTGAGATGTACCGGAACAGAATCTTGCACACCGGTTTTTCATTGAACGGTGGCATTCAACGATTCTGCCGGATTGAGATAATGATTTGTAATGGAATATTGAGATTCACTTTGGATATTTTGATTGGTAAATGACAGTATATTAAGATCAATTAGGTTAGTAAATAGCACTAAGTAAACTGAGCTTGATTGATGATATATGGAAAATTACTTCAATGAATGATTGTTTATATAGGTGTTTGATGCGTTACTTCCGCCACGATAGTTCTAAATTAGAAGGTTTTGATTTTGTTCATGTTATTTTGATTTATGGTAGTCTTAAAGACAGTTCCTTTACTTCAAATATCTTTGATACTTATAACGTACTGAAGAGTAGCATGATCAAGTCAGTAAAATGAAAGGATATTAGCAAGGAGATTATCAAAATCATAAAATAGAGAGATATATGCTAGCAATAAAACATCATTAAAAACTGATAGATGCTCTAACTAATAATTGTACCTGCAAAAACGAGCACATCTCTTTTAATTACCTTTTAATGATGATCTAAATGTGTATTTCTACTGTAAAAGATTTCTCTGTAACATGATATTTCTGTATATAATATTTTTATTGTCTAAATAAACAACTATTCTTTATATGCCTAAAATTATATCATTAAGTATCCTCCATTGCTGTGTTAATAAATTTCAGCATGTCTTAAATATATGAATGCATACTTTGAATAATTTTTCTACATAAATTTAACACCAGACATTAATGTTTTACACCATAGATTAAAAAAATATGGCACCTTTTAGATAGTGTAGGTTCCATTTTAATTATTATAAAAAATATTTTATTATTACGGTATCTTAACAAAGAAATGTAATAATTTTTATAAGTTAACTTAATTTTCAGAAACCTTCTAGCTCGAAATAAATTTCTAAAATAATGATTAAAGTAACTATGGACCTTTTATTTTATTTTCGATTTTTGAAGTTTATTTCTCCAGCATCAAGATGGATATTATAGAGATAACATACAAAAATTTCAATACAATATATTATTTCTGAGCTATGAGTATAATTATTATATTCAATAATAATTTTTATCTTTGTGATGAATATTCTCAGTTATTCGTCTAATTCTAAAAAAATCTAAAATTATTCGAAATCTGTTCATTCTCATAATTAATGTGTATTTAAACATTAATTATGGGTCATGCTAATTTATTTCTGTTAGTTACTCTAACCATCTTCAAACAAAATTTGGCATCAAATTTTCTGTTAAGATGAGAACTCGAAAATGAAAGCATGCAAGAACGCAAAATTATTGCTTTTGTCGTAAAATACACCCAATATTTGAAATGAAAGGAAATAGCTTAGTATCAAATTAACTTCTGTATATATGTATAACCTCTTATTAACAAATTTTTAAATAATTAAATAAAATTTCTAAAAGTTTAAAAAAAATTGGAGTCTTGGAAGGTTTTCAACATCTTCATTTTCCTTTTTTTTTTAAATAATAGCCATTTTAATAAATAAATACCTGTAAATATGAATTTAGGCTTGAAATGCTTTTTTATAATGCATTTAAAGCATAATGCACATATTTCTGTAGAATATTAAAAATATGTAAAGTATTTGAATAATATGCAGTACATTTTATATCTGAGAAATATTTTACACTTCTCCCAATTATTTAGCTGTAAGCTTCTAAAATGATTAAATATTGTTATAAAAAATAAAAAAAACTGATTAAGTCATATTTGTTTCAAATTTAAGTACTATTATATAACTACAAATACTTTAATAAAAATGGGCGATCAAAAAAACATTTTTTTTTACTTAAAAAGTGGATTTCTTTACAAATATAAATTACTCATACACCTGTAAACATGATCGAAGTAGTGATAATGTTATTTAGCAATTCATGTTTCCTAATGTTATAAGGGGAAAAAATGAAACATTCATATTTTTATCCAAAATTGGTCTAAGGCAACCCCTTGGTCGCCTTTATACCAACAACATAATTTAAAATTTTGCTTTAATACTTATTGGAATATAATACACAGCTCTATATTTGGATCTTCAGATACATATAAAATTTTGTTAAATATTTTTTTGAAAAATTCTTAGTTAGAATATTTTTATCACGTTCATCATGATAAGCATCTATAAATGTTTGAATCAGCTATCATAAATAAGAAAAAATACACTTTTGAAAATCATTAATAAATCATTTTTAAAACATTAAAATAAAAAAAAACTTAAATTTTTATTTATGAATATTAGGTTAATTTATCCTTTTAATTAATAGAGGTATAGTATCTCCTATACTAACACAGTGCAATGAACATTAAATTCTAAGCAATATTTCCGCCTAAAAAGAAAGCACAAATCTTTTCATCTCGTAAAATACATTCTATTGCAAACAAGTCTGCAATATCATTAATGGGACCTCTTTATAATCTCACTACTGGCGAATAAAGAAATCATTCTCGGTTTAAACGGACCTAATTAGAGCACTAAGACAGTTACCATCAAAAGACTCTTTCTTATTGCTGCAATTTAACCACTCACTGAAGCGGCTCTAACGTGCTGAAATGATGGCTCCGTGCCGAGTTCACCTCCGTGTTAGACGATTTCCCTGAAAGGTCAATAGAATTGTTACCGTTAGGCGTTCACGCACTGAACTTCCATACAGCAAAGAACGCACTGACCGAGTTCTGTCAATCGCACCCTAAACTCCCGGAACGAAGGCTCCACGCTTCACTGAACGAGTTCACTTGCAGATGAACTTGATGGATGAATAAATACCTTCTTCCTGCCGTTCATCATTTGATTTGGGAGGAAAACATGTTGGGTTTTGTTTATGGCCTCGGCCACGCCTTCGAGCGTTTCTTTTCCAGAATGCCAGCTTACTCACGATTGGAATGTGCTTTATGACAGGGATGTAGTGGTTTGAAGTGTTTCTTGGGAAAAGTTCTGGTTGGGTCAATAATTCTCTCAAGTGTTTGAAAAAATGTGTGTATGAAGATGAGTTAATCCATCGTATCATTCATTGAATCACGTACATATTTTTATTTGATTATGAAGAAAACTCAATCACAGTATTTTCTCGTATATTCCATAATAAACGTGTCATACCAGAAAACCCCTTACATGGCATTGGGGTACAACAGTTAACGAAATATTAATTTTTGGTGCGAATTTAGCATTTTTATTGAATCTATCGAATTACTTTTGACGCGTTATTTGGCAATTAATTCCTCACATTCGTTAATAGTATCGAAAATTCGAATTTGTGTTTCAGCCACTTTTTTCACAACAAATAGGAAAAAAAAAAAAAAAAAAAAATTGGCGCAAAATTGCACTTTGTAGTCACAAAATCCCAAATCAAAACCGATAAATTTGTTACACTGTTTTTGAATTATTGCGTTAACATGCTTCTGAAAGTACAGACCGACAGACAGTCATCCCGTTGTTGGATTTAGCTCAACTTTGATAGCTTCTACACTGTAGACGTTAAAACAGTGTTCAGAATTTTATCTGTCTCTTTGTTTTGTAATTATCGTGTTAAATTATATTATAAATGCCGGACAGACGGACTTCCTCTGAACTGATTTTACTCAAAATTTGATAGAAATCTGCACATTTTGCGTAAAAACCGCAGACCAAATTTCAATCGTCTAGCTCAAAGCGTTTCATGAGTTATCTTTGTCATATACATACGGACATTTTCTAAAAATGTGTTTTTTGAATTTATCGAGGTCTGAAACGTGGAGATTTTTCAAAATCTAGAGTTCGAATTTTTTGACGATTACTATATATTTTTTCTATACTAAGTATTCGAGGAAGTAAAAGGAGGGAAATGGAAGGAAAAAAAAAGGTAGGAATTTCTGCAGTAGATTAATCCGAGTGAAGGAAAAATATTAAAATTAAGAAATATTTTATTATGTTTCCCTTCAATATTTCTACATTTGTTTATTTTTGAAACTGTTTGGTTTCTTCTGAAATACAAAGTGATAACTGACTGAAAATAAGAAAGCGTTTCACTTCAGTTATAAAAAATACAATGTGATATATCTTTGAATTTGAAATAATTCCTTATTACAGCTTCCGATTCTTATTACAGTATATATCAGGAAAGGATTAATAATTTTGAAATGTTCTTTAATGATTGGATATTTTAACTGGGAAATAAATCCTTTATTTTAATTTTACTTCACAACGCCAACAAATTATATTTCTATTGTTTTGATAAAAGCAGCGTCATCAAGAGAAGACTTAAGTTCCGGGAGACAAAGCATTGTAAAGGCTTTCTCTTCCATATCTACCCTAAATTTCCCTTGGATACAAGAATTGTATATTTTCCTTTATATCGGGTTTGTAAGATAATGCTGGGGCTACGGCTTGAGTGTTCTTATTTCTTTTTGCCAGCCCCTCTTGAACAGTTTAGTCACTGAAATGTTTCTGTATATTGTTTATAGTGAATAATCAGTAGTAAATTTCTGACAAACATGAATTTCACAACGCGTTTTTAAATTATATAGTGAATATGGATGGCGATTCACAAATATGATGAAGATTCAGTATTGTGCAACATGTACAATATTGAATTGGTGAATTGCTATATTCAATATTGTTGCCTACCCCTCTTGGCCGGTTTGGTCTCTGAAATGCTTCTGTATATTGTTTATAGTGAATAATCTGTAGTAAATTTCTGACAAACATGAATTTCACAATGTGTTTTTAAATTATATCGTGAATATGGTTGGCGATTCACAAATATGATGAAGATTCAGTATTGTGCAACATGTACAATATTGAATTGGTGAATTGCTATATTCAATATTGTTTCCTACCCCTCTTGGCCGGTTTGGTCTCTGAAATGCTTCTGTATATTGTTTATAGTGAATAATCTGTAGTAAATTTCTGACAAACATGAATTTCACAATGTGTTTTTAAATTATATCGTGAATATGGTTGGCGATTCACAAATATGATGAAGATTCAGTATTGTGCAACATGTACAATATTGAATTGGTGAATTGCTATATTCAATACTGTTGCCTACCCCTCTTGGCCGGTTTGGTCTCTGAAATGCTTCTGTATATTGTTTATAGTGAATAATCTGTAGTAAATTTCTGACAAACATGAATTTCACAATGTGTTTTTAAATTATATCGTGAATATGGTTGGCGATTCACAAATATGATGAAGATTCAGTATTGTGCAACATGTACAATATTGAATTGGTGAATTGCTATATTCAATACTGTTTCCTACCCCTCTTGGCCGGTTTGGTCTCTGAAATGCTTCTGTATATTGTTTATAGTGAATAATCTGTAGTAAATTTCTGACAAACATGAATTTCACAATGTGTTTTTAAATTATATCGTGAATATGGTTGGCGATTCACAAATATGATGAAGATTCAGTATTGTGCAACATGTACAATATTGAATTGGTGAATTGCTATATTCAATACTGTTTCCTACCCCTCTTGGCCGGTTTGGTCTCTGAAATGCTTCTGTATATTGTTTATAGTGAATAATCTGTAGTAAATTTCTGACAAACATGAATTTCACAATGTGTTTTTAAATTATATCGTGAATATGGTTGGCGATTCACAAATATGATGAAGATTCAGTATTGTGCAACATGTACAATATTGAATTGGTGAATTGCTATATTCAATACTGTTGCCTACCCCTCTTGGCCGGTTTGGTCTCTGAAATGCTTCTGTATATTGTTTATAGTGAATAATCTGTAGTAAATTTCTGACAAACATGAATTTCACAATGTGTTTTTAAATTATATCGTGAATATGGTTGGCGATTCACAAATATGATGAAGATTCAGTATTGTGCAACATGTACAATATTGAATTGGTGAATTGCTATATTCAATACTGTTGCCTACCCCTCTTGGCCGGTTTGGTCTCTGAAATGCTTCTGTATATTGTTTATAGTGAATAATCTGTAGTAAATTTCTGACAAACATGAATTTCACAATGTGTTTTTAAATTATATCGTGAATATGGATGGCGATTCACAAATATGATGAAGATTCAGTATTGTGCAACATGTACAATATTGAATTGGTGAATTGCTATATTCAATACTGTTGCCTACCCCTCTTGGCCGGTTTGGTCTCTGAAATGCTTCTGTATATTGTTTATAGTGAATAATCTGTAGTAAATTTCTGACAAACATGAATTTCACAATGTGTTTTTAAATTATATCGTGAATATGGTTGGCGATTCACAAATATGATGAAGATTCAGTATTGTGCAACATGTACAATATTGAATTGGTGAATTGCTATATTCAATACTGTTGCCTACCCCTCTTGGCCGGTTTGGTCTCTGAAATGCTTCTGTATATTGTTTATAGTGAATAATCTGTAGTAAATTTCTGACAAACATGAATTTCACAATGTGTTTTTAAATTATATCGTGAATATGGATGGCGATTCACAAATATGATGAAGATTCAGTATTGTGCAACATGTACAATATTGAATTGGTGAATTGCTATATTCAATACTGTTTCCTACCCCTCTTGGCCGGTTTGGTCTCTGAAATGCTTCTGTATATTGTTTATAGTGAATAATCTGTAGTAAATTTCTGACAAACATGAATTTCACAATGTGTTTTTAAATTATATCGTGAATATGGTTGGCGATTCACAAATATGATGAAGATTCAGTATTGTGCAACATGTACAATATTGAATTGGTGAATTGCTATATTCAATACTGTTGCCTACCCCTCTTGGCCGGTTTGGTCTCTGAAATGCTTCTGTATATTGTTTATAGTGAATAATCTGTAGTAAATTTCTGACAAACATGAATTTCACAATGTGTTTTTAAATTATATCGTGAATATGGATGGCGATTCACAAATATGATGAAGATTCAGTATTGTGCAACATGTACAATATTGAATTGGTGAATTGCTATATTCAATACTGTTTCCTACCCCTCTTGGCCGGTTTGGTCTCTGAAATGCTTCTGTATATTGTTTATAGTGAATAATCTGTAGTAAATTTCTGACAAACATGAATTTCACAATGTGTTTTTAAATTATATCGTGAATATGGTTGGCGATTCACAAATATGATGAAGATTCAGTATTGTGCAACATGTACAATATTGAATTGGTGAATTGCTATATTCAATACTGTTGCCTACCCCTCTTGGCCGGTTTGGTCTCTGAAATGCTTCTGTATATTGTTTATAGTGAATAATCTGTAGTAAATTTCTGACAAACATGAATTTCACAATGTGTTTTTAAATTATATCGTGAATATGGATGGCGATTCACAAATATGATGAAGATTCAGTATTGTGCAACATGTACAATATTGAATTGGTGAATTGCTATATTCAATACTGTTGCCTACCCCTCTTGGCCGGTTTGGTCTCTGAAATGCTTCTGTATATTGTTTATAGTGAATAATCTGTAGTAAATTTCTGACAAACATGAATTTCACAATGTGTTTTTAAATTATATCGTGAATATGGTTGGCGATTCACAAATATGATGAAGATTCAGTATTGTGCAACATGTACAATATTGAATTGGTGAATTGCTATATTCAATACTGTTGCCTACCCCTCTTGGCCGGTTTGGTCTCTGAAATGCTTCTGTATATTGTTTATAGTGAATAATCTGTAGTAAATTTCTGACAAACATGAATTTCACAATGTGTTTTTAAATTATATCGTGAATATGGATGGCGATTCACAAATATGATGAAGATTCAGTATTGTGCAACATGTACAATATTGAATTGGTGAATTGCTATATTCAATACTGTTTCCTACCCCTCTTGGCCGGTTTGGTCTCTGAAATGCTTCTGTATATTGTTTATAGTGAATAATCTGTAGTAAATTTCTGACAAACATGAATTTCACAATGTGTTTTTAAATTATATCGTGAATATGGTTGGCGATTCACAAATATGATGAAGATTCAGTATTGTGCAACATGTACAATATTGAATTGGTGAATTGCTATATTCAATACTGTTGCCTACCCCTCTTGGCCGGTTTGGTCTCTGAAATGCTTCTGTATATTGTTTATAGTGAATAATCTGTAGTAAATTTCTGACAAACATGAATTTCACAATGTGTTTTTAAATTATATCGTGAATATGGTTGGCGATTCACAAATATGATGAAGATTCAGTATTGTGCAACATGTACAATATTGAATTGGTGAATTGCTATATTCAATACTGTTGCCTACCCCTCTTGGCCGGTTTGGTCTCTGAAATGCTTCTGTATATTGTTTATAGTGAATAATCTGTAGTAAATTTCTGACAAACATGAATTTCACAATGTGTTTTTAAATTATATCGTGAATATGGTTGGCGATTCACAAATATGATGAAGATTCAGTATTGTGCAACATGTACAATATTGAATTGGTGAATTGCTATATTCAATACTGTTGCCTACCCCTCTTGGCCGGTTTGGTCTCTGAAATGCTTCTGTATATTGTTTATAGTGAATAATCTGTAGTAAATTTCTGACAAACATGAATTTCACAATGTGTTTTTAAATTATATCGTGAATATGGTTGGCGATTCACAAATATGATGAAGATTCAGTATTGTGCAACA
Source organism: Argiope bruennichi (assembly GCF_947563725.1). Lineage (NCBI taxonomy): Eukaryota > Metazoa > Arthropoda > Arachnida > Araneae > Araneidae > Argiope > Argiope bruennichi. The sequence goes on along the minus strand of NC_079152.1, from coordinate 110,040,380 downwards.
TGTACAATATTGAATTGGTGAATTGCTATATTCAATACTGTTGCCTACCCCTCTTGGCCGGTTTGGTCTCTGAAATGCTTCTGTATATTGTTTATAGTGAATAATCTGTAGTAAATTTCTGACAAACATGAATTTCACAATGTGTTTTTAAATTATATCGTGAATATGGTTGGCGATTCACAAATATGATGAAGATTCAGTATTGTGCAACATGTACAATATTGAATTGGTGAATTGCTATATTCAATATTGTTTCCTACCCCTCTTGGCCGGTTTGGTCTCTGAAATGCTTCTGTATATTGTTTATAGTGAATAATCTGTAGTAAATTTCTGACAAACATGAATTTCACAATGTGTTTTTGAATTATATCGTGAATATGGTTGGCGATTCACAAATATGATGAAGATTCAGTATTGTGCAACATGTACAATATTGAATTGGTGAATTGCTATATTCAATATTGTTTCCTACCCCTCTTGGCCGGTTTGGTCTCTGAAATGCTTCTGTATATTGTTTATAGTGAATAATCTGTAGTAAATTTCTGACAAACATGAATTTCACAATGTGTTTTTAAATTATATCGTGAATATGGTTGGCGATTCACAAATATGATGAAGATTCAGTATTGTGCAACATGTACAATATTGAATTGGTGAATTGCTATATTCAATATTGTTTCCTACCCCTCTTGGCCGGTTTGGTCTCTGAAATGCTTCTGTATATTGTTTATAGTGAATAATCTGTAGTAAATTTCTGACAAACATGAATTTCACAATGTGTTTTTAAATTATATCGTGAATATGGTTGGCGATTCACAAATATGATGAAGATTCAGTATTGTGCAACATGTACAATATTGAATTGGTGAATTGCTATATTCAATATTGTTTCCTACCCCTCTTGGCCGGTTTGGTCTCTGAAATGCTTCTGTATATTGTTTATAGTGAATAATCTGTAGTAAATTTCTGACAAACATGAATTTCACAATGTGTTTTTAAATTATATCGTGAATATGGTTGGCGATTCACAAATATGATGAAGATTCAGTATTGTGCAACATGTACAATATTGAATTGGTGAATTGCTATATTCAATATTGTTTCCTACCCCTCTTGGCCGGTTTGGTCTCTGAAATGCTTCTGTATATTGTTTATAGTGAATAATCTGTAGTAAATTTCTGACAAACATGAATTTCACAATGTGTTTTTAAATTATATCGTGAATATGGTTGGCGATTCACAAATATGATGAAGATTCAGTATTGTGCAACATGTACAATATTGAATTGGTGAATTGCTATATTCAATATTGTTTCCTACCCCTCTTGGCCGGTTTGGTCTCTGAAATGCTTCTGTATATTGTTTATAGTGAATAATCTGTAGTAAATTTCTGACAAACATGAATTTCACAATGTGTTTTTAAATTATATCGTGAATATGGTTGGCGATTCACAAATATGATGAAGATTCAGTATTGTGCAACATGTACAATATTGAATTGGTGAATTGCTATATTCAATATTGTTTCCTACCCCTCTTGGCCGGTTTGGTCTCTGAAATGCTTCTGTATATTGTTTATAGTGAATAATCTGTAGTAAATTTCTGACAAACATGAATTTCACAATGTGTTTTTAAATTATATCGTGAATATGGTTGGCGATTCACAAATATGATGAAGATTCAGTATTGTGCAACATGTACAATATTGAATTGGTGAATTGCTATATTCAATATTGTTGCCTACCCCTCTTGGCCGGTTTGGTCTCTGAAATGCTTCTGTATATTGTTTATAGTGAATAATCTGTAGTAAATTTCTGACAAACATGAATTTCACAACGTGTTTTTAAATTATATCGTGAATATGGATGGCGATTCACAAATATGATGAAGATTCAGTATTGTGCAACATGCACAATATTGAATTGGTGAATTGCTATATTCAGTATTGTTGCCTACCCCTCTTGGCCGTTTTGGTCTCTGAAATGCTTCTGTATATTGTTTATAATAAATAGTCTATTGTAAATTTGTAATAAACATGAATTTCACGACTTTTTAAAAAGTTACGTTGAGAATATGAATGACGATTCACGAATATGATGAACGATTCGATATTTTGCAATATGTTGTGCTACTTGAGTGTTTTCAATATTTTTTATGATTATTTTTGATTCTTCAACTTTTTCATTTCATAATTTATTTCATATTATTTCATTACTATTTTCAATAATATTTAAAAACTTTATAAAAGGCAAAAAAAAAAAAAAATCTTTCTTAAACTATTAAATACCCCAGTGTTCCTAAATTAATTGCAGATTTCTAAAAGACTATAACTCCATATTGCTAAAGTAAGGAAAGGAAATTTAGTTGCAGCTCACAGTAAGACTGATATTCTAATTTTTGCAGTTCTGAAACTACCAATTTCAAAGTTTGACAGGCACTGATTTATAGATCGTTTTAAAGTGGTAGGAAACTATGCAGCCCATGTTGCTAAAATTGATGAGAATTTTCGGGAAGATTTATAGATCTGGTTAGTTTCAGAAAAGAAGAATACAGTTTAAACCTTCATTTCTGCAACAAATCGCAGTCGTCAATTCTTAGGACAAGCATTGTATACATTGTATAAGCTGAGAAAGCATGTTGCCAAAATATGAAATTTCGCTTATATTATTAATACATTTTATATTGGAATCACACCATTTTCATTTCAAATTCAGCAATCTAATATTGAAATGAAACAATTCGTTAACTTTTTAAAGATTTACCCTGATTTATAGACATGTGATGTTCGAGAGAATATTAATCTTTTGATCACCGAAAAGTACTAAGATATATAATTACGCACTTGAGAATAGAAAGAATTCTAGAGCGTATGCAAAAAACTATGTATATATTGGTTTGTTTTAATTCCTGAAAATTAATCAAATGACTTTAGCTATGATACGATTTGTACAATTATCATTCTTGAATAAATATATGAAAAGGATGGCAAATATGGAAAATATCAAAGGATTATGGATGGCAAGTCATAAATGATATAAAATGCTAAGGATTTAAGAAAACTTTTACAAGATCACTACACTATAAATTAATCGTATGCAAAACTCAACGAATATATTTTAAATGTACGTTCTATTTTAACCCTTTAAAGGGCCATTTTTTTTCTAGTCATATTATGTTAAAATATTTTGAGGCTCGAAATTAGAATAAGAAAAGAGATTCATTTAGCTTATTAGATAAATTTAATTTGATTAATTAATTAATTTGGTTAATTAATAATCAAGTACAAATCAAGACACATCATTTTGTGCGAGAAAAAAGAACTGAAGTATCTTAGTTTCTGTTTTACTAAAAAAATTTGTCAGAACTTATGCCAAACTACATAATTTAATACAAAGACTAATAAATTTGGTGGGAAGCATACTTCCCACGGCCCTAGAAAGGGTTAATGGCAAGACATTTAATGTTCTTGACACGTAGTAATCTAATGTATTATTTATGTTTTTCAACATTATTAAAATCATAGTAATCAATAGTAATTAATTATGTATAATAAATATCCTTACACCTAGTGGCTTGTGTATTCAGGATATTTCAGGTTTTTCATTATTAAAAGTTTAGAAATAAATAAATTTTTAGTAAATACTATGTTTTTTAGGCTTTTGACATGCCACCGAATATTCAGGGTATTTCGTGATTTTCAGAATTACTGTTATCAATTAAGTTTTAATAAATACATAAGAAACTACATAATACATAATTAAATAATAATACACTAATACATAAAGAAAAAACTTCATAATAATTTATTATTTTACATTTGTGATCCGTATTCAAAATAAAATTAAGGATATTCTATGTGATTCTGACTTGAAGGCAAAATTCAGTAAAA